>NW_008587267.1:0-14958 GCF_000691845.1 Merops nubicus | reverse complement strand
TTGGCCAGCAGATCCCTGAAGCGATCATTCAGTGCTCAGCAAATACTGACATAGAGCCTGAGAAGCCATCTAGGTCATTGTCAGGTGGAGAAGCATTAAAAAGATTGTAGGTGTTTGACAGACACGTGATTATGAATTTATTTTTTTATGTATGTTTATATAACTTCATGTCAAATCATCTTCAAGTGAAAAGAATCTAGTCTATAAAATCTATATATAAAGATGTGCTTCTTACAGCTAAGGAAGACTACTGGTATGTAAGAAACTACTGTGAAAATCCAACAGACCAAAAGTACAAGGAGGACAGAAAGTAATGCAAGATGAGGCCCCCAGAATAACAAAAATCCTCTAGGCTGGTGGCTGGCAAGCAGTCAAGCTGAACCTACTGCATTTTAAACCCACTGCAGCAAACATTTTCTGGATTAAAATTGCCTGTGCTATGACAAGGGTTAAAACACTTGTAACACATCATTATTGAATTGGTAGAAGACACAACTGACAGTTTTGATGCCTGCTGCATTTGCTAGCCTGTATTAAAATAGGGCACATAACAGTCTGCAATTTCTATTTACCAATGCAGCAGCTCACAGGAGCCTTTGAAGCATGTCACAGGTCTGAGATTAAAAGCTCAGTTCTGAAGTTAGGAAATCATGAAAGTCCCTTTGATACATGATCAAGCATTCTCAGAGTACCAGCAGGAAGGGTGCTTGGAAGCTCTCACTTGGTGCTGCAGCAAACTTAAAAAAAATCAACCAACCAAAACCAAACTGCAAGATCCACGTAGCTCATAGAGACTGAAGCAGCACATCATCATCTGTGAGGCAGGGAGCAGTTAGGTTCGCAACTGCAACAATGTGCAGTGTTCCAATAGTACACAGAAATACAGTGAGTGTGAATCCTAAAAAAATAATCCTGGATAAAGTAGAGAGGAGAAAAAAATAATATCACAATGTGTCTTTCAAGTTGAAATTGTACGGATGAAGGAAGATTTAGACGTGTGTCATAAAACATGCAGAAGGCAGCATAAACGGTACTGGTGTTAGTGACAGCTGTGAAAAGAAAGATCTTGTTTCAGTTATGGTTCGTGTTGTGGTCTTGCTCAGAAGGAAACCCCCAGCAGGCTGCATGTGAGAACAGAAATGGCTCAATGCCAAAGTTGAAGACCAAATGCAAGCTGAACAAAGTACAGGTGCTGCTGTTTTGACTTTTTATTGATGTTTACTTTGCCATTTTTGTGCAAAAGGGAAAACAGACACAAGTCATCAAGACAAACGTATGGATGCAGGGAATTTTAAAAATCAAGGACTGTGCACATTACAAAACATTGCCTTTCTGATTTTCCCATTGCCATGGCATATCAGTGAAGAAGAGAGAAAGGAGGCTGTGAGTGAGAAAGGAAGAAAAAAATTAATACAAAGACTGGGGAAAGAAAGGATATTCAGAGCTGAGAGAGAAGCACCCATTAGCAGAAACAGAAGTGGCAGACAAGAATGCATTTTGCTGCTTTAATGTGTTGTTAAGGATAACACACAGTCAATGGATTGTGTCTTTATGGATGACATAAAGTCTGGTAAGGTTTATTTATTTTCTGTTCCCTTTTGTTTATCTTTTTGTCACAATTTTCTATCCTAGTCGTCCAGTTTGAATGATGGCTGTATCTTTTGAGGTTTTGGGGCCCTAAGGCTATGTTTGTAGACAATGAAAAGTTATGTTTGGCTTAGTAGTTAAAAGCAGCTATGTGCTGACATTTTCACGGTCGTTGAAGTGCAAAAATAGGAGTTTTGCTCTCATGCATTCCATTAGTTGCTGCCTAAATGAATACTGATTGTGGCATTCCCTTGTTCAACCAGTTTTTCTAGTTCTCCACACTTGAGGGAATGCTGCTATCCTGAAGACAGAGTTCATTTTGTCTGTCTTAACTTGCCCTCACCCAAGAGAAAAGCATGCTGCAAGCATGCACATGGGTGTCCATGTGCACTCCCTAAAATGTCCTCGGGGACATCCTGACAGAGACAACTGGGTCAGCTCCTACCAAGAGGGGAGTAAATAATCAGATGGCAGTTGTTTGCAAAACTGGGAGCATCACGTGATGCCTGACTTCATAGACAAAGAACTAAAATTTTTATCATAAGATGGCTTTCAGGGGTATTTCATTTCCAGAGACAAGTTCTGAGATAAATTTAGTCCCCAAAATATTCTACTGGTGGGAGTTTGGTAGAACAGTGAATAAGTCTATATTGATGATACTGATTGGGCAGAACCTGGAAGCAACCTAACTGCCCAACATACACTTGAACTTTGCAGTAGTGAATTGTTGAGTTATTAATGACTATGCACTAAGCAAAAGACATTCTAGAATATCAGATTAACAGGGACAATAATACATCCAGACCTGACAGCAAAGCAGGACAGGTACGCAAATGCTAAAGATAATAAAAAAATGGACTTGTGTATATACTATGCCAATAAAAGCATTATTGCACTGGATTAAAGTTTGTAAAATGTGCAGTAAAATATCCAGTTCCAGCTGGGGAAAAAAAAAACAAAACAAATCAAAACCAGAAAATAACAAAAACCAACCAAACCCAAAAACATCAAACCAACAAAATTAAATATTTTCCAGTGTAAGTTCAAAGTTTTCTTGTAAGAGAGATGTAAAAAGAGAAAACTAGTGAATAATAATGACAGAGAAAATGTTTGATCAAATTGCTGTTAGTTTTGATGTACTAATTCTGATTTTGAGAAACTACTAGACTTACACAAGACAGGTCTTTGCAGATGTTTTTGTAGGAGGAAACTAAGCAGCAGCATAGGTTACAATGGCTGCAAAAGGCATCTTGGATCGAAATTTGTATGGATTCTTCTTACGGTTAATTCCATTTGCAAGCATTCACACAAATGAATTTTCTGAATCACTCTGCAGGGAAGGATCTTAAAATCATGGAATTGTTTAGGGTGGAAAAGACCTTTAAGATCATTGAGCCCAACTGTTAACCCAGCACTGCCAGGTCCACCAGTAAACTGTGTCCCTAAGTGCCACATCTACATGTCTTTTAAACATCTCTAGGGCTGGTGACCCAACCACTTCCCTGGGCAGCCTGTTCCAGTTCTTTACAACCCTTTCTGTGAAGAAATTTTTCCTGGTATCCAACATAAACCTCCCCTGGCACAACTTGAGGTCATCTCCTTTTGTTCTATTGCTTTTACTTGGAGGGGAACAGTAGTACAAATTCTTTAATTGCTAGTTTTCTTTTATTCTTAAAATTTCAAATGAAAATACTGTTTTATCACTTAAGAATTTCAATAAATCATTCTATATCTAAACTCCTTCCAAACACTACATCAGCTCTTTACTACTCATTCTTCATGATCTGTAATTAGTCAGCTGACAAAAGAGAAGGTCAGAATAAGGCAGAAATTGTGGTTTGAATTTTTTTTAAGAATCCAAGCTTGATTTAAAAAAGGCAAACCCTTAGGCTGTGCAATTCTTTAATGTGAGGAAAATTCAGGGTGAATTTTGTCAGACTCTTTATTTGCACAGAATGGCAGAGTGGTTGAGGTCAGCAGAGACCTCAGGTCTAGCCTAATTGTCCCGCTCAACTGCCCTGATCAGAGAAGTTACTGTCAGTCACAGCTAAACCAAGTAAAATAAACCTCTGGGCAGGTGAGGAGAAGTTTGGACAAAATGAGCCTGGCAAACATCTGTCTTGAGGCTTTGCAAACTAAGTACAAAGCTTACGGTCTGTTACTAGCAATGGATATACCATGTTACAGGGCTACATGGTCACAAAGTCCATGCTGGCTGTTCCCAGGCACCCTGTCCTTCAGATGTTGGAGGTGGTTTCTAGGAATACTTGTGCCATCACCTTCCAAAGGACAGAAGTGAGGTAGACCAGCCTGTAGTTCCCTGTGTCCTCCTTGAAGATGGGTGTGACAGTTGGTTTTTTTTTTCCTGTTCTTCAGGAACCTCTCCTGATAAGCATAACCTCTCCAGGATAATCGAGAATGGCCTCATAATGACAAGTTCTCTCAGCATGAGGTCCTACGGACTATGGTTGTGTGTTGGTTTTGTTTTGTTTTCCTGAGTGTTCCATAACTTGGTTCTCATCTGCCTCTTTTGCTCCAGACTTTCTCATAGGTTTCAGGAGGTAAAAACCAAGGTGAAGACAGCACCAAGTGCCTTAGCCTTTTCCGTGTTTTGTGTTACCAGGTTCCCTATCCCATTCAGCAACAGGCCAAAATTTTCACTGGTCTTTTTGCAGGCGATACACCTGCAGAAGTCTTTCTCACTGTCTTTGACATCCCTTGCCAGATTCAACTCCGGATATGCTTTGGCTCTCCTAGCCCTGTTCCTGCACACATGGACAGCGTGCATATGCTCCTTACAGGTCACCTGTCCTTACTTCTACTTCTTGTGCACTTCAGTTTTAAATTTGAGGTTTGTCAGGGGCTCCTTGCTCATCCACGCAGCTACCTGCTGCTTTTGCTTGATTTCCTGTACTTGAGACAGATCATTCTGGAAGCAGAGGCAATGGTACTTGAAAATCAACTGGCTTTCTTGTTCCCCTCTACTGTCTAGGGATGTACTGCACAGGATTTTTCAGAGCAGATACGTTAAGAAGCCACAGTCAACTCTCCTGAAGTGCAGGGTTAGATCCTGCTATTTACCTTGTTTCCTCCCTGCAGGATGCTCCACTATTTCATGGCAACTGCAGCAAAGACTGTGCCTGACCTTCGCATCCCTGATGAGTTCTTCCTCGGCTTTAAGTGTTGGGTCCAGCAGAGTGCTTGCCCTCATTGGCTCTGTGATCACCTTCGTTAGGAAGTTCTCACCAATGCACTCCAGTAACTCCCAGGTCACATGGGCCCTTCTGCATTGACCTACCAGCTGATATCATGGTGGAGCAGAGATCTCTTAGAATGTAAAAATTCACCATTTAATCAACTTTATTAGAGCAATCTTGGCTCTTGTGAAGGTATTTATTTCTGAATAACACAAATAAAAAAAAGAAATCCATAAGATTATTTTTTAAGTTTTAATCAACAGCTCAGGTAATTTTATTGTGCAGTGTGAGCAGCAAATTAAGAAAACAGAAGAGTAATCAGGATAGCAACAGACAGATAAAAAGAGAGAAGCCACTTACCTTACTCTGAATTCTGGGTAACTTAAATGTAAAATAGATGTTTAAACAGGAAGCAAAAACCATGCTGCTTTTGGAGGAAGAGGGTCAGCTGAAGCGAAATCAAGAGTAATCCTTGCTGATTCTCATGAGGCATCTGGCCTCATTTTCCTCATCTTTGATAGGTATGGATTTTGTTCCGTATTCTGCCAGACATGACTGGGTAACCATAGGCGAGTTGCCCAAGATGATGTTTTGAAACATGGCCACTGAATTTGCAAGCCACAGACTTTGGGTTACAATTTCAAAGCCCATGACCATACAGGCTGAGAGTGCACGTGCACCCTTTTGACTCCTGATGGCTCTCTCAGGGTTCAGCTCAGCTGAAAACCAAGCCAGAGAAGTGACAATGAGCAAGCACTTTGCACGCTTACTCTCCTTGCTCCACATGTCAGTTCTCCTACTATTCTACAGATTTTTATAGCCATAAAATACTGATGAGGCTATTTACAAAGACACTACCAAGTTAAACTAAGCTTTGTGGGTTATACTGAAATTAGAACAGTAAATGCAAATTGCTGTTATACATCAATATAGTAAGTTTGTTTACTGGTTAAAACTTTCTCTGCTAACCTTTGCTGTTTTCTTTCAGCATCATGCAGTAGTCCCCAGGGAAGCAATTTCACTTAATCACACCTTCCCGTCTGGGCAAAGCCTGCTTGGGGTAGTAACAAACAGAGTTTAAGAAAAAGCCAAATCAGGCTACAATAATACAGCCAATGGCCAGTTTAATTAGTTAGGTGCTTTTGTTTGATCGTCCAGGCTTTTGTTGTAGGCAGTTGGTCTTTGATGTTTCCTCTGTTTGGGTTCCTTTCCAGTCACAAAACATCTGTTCTCCACGCAGTTAGGAAAAGATGGGATAATGTAATTAGGCAATCATCCCTTCACTGGTGAATCTTTTTCCTGATGGGAGTTTAGCTGAAAGAAACACTGTTTCTTTTAACAAGCAGTGATTATTCACCAATCTATTTAGCCAAGTACAGGCTAACCACGAACTCGTCTTTTTTCCTAAAGAATTATTTGTAAAGTGGGCTCCTCCTTGTGGGTAATGTTTGTAGCACATCGCTGGGCAAACGGGCTGATCTGCAAAGGTTGCCTAGGTTTAGAAACAGCAAACCGTTAATGTTTAATATGCAAAAAGCATCTCAGTCATGTGTCAAGGTTCATGTGCAAGTCCAAGAGGTGGTTGATGTTTATGTGCTTTGTAGATGTTTTTGTAAAGAGCCAGACCAAGGTGATGTGAAGGGAGATGCTCTCCTGAGGACACCAGCAAGCCTTTCATGCACAGGTTAGAAAATAACCAGCAGGCCAAGTTTCATTGTGCAAGGCACAGTGGCTAATACAAGCAAGTTTGCCCACTGTCCTTCAATTAATTTTGAACTAATTTTATATTGGCTGGAGATGTTCCTTCTAATAGCAGCAGACATGGCAACAGCAAGAACCCTGAGAGGAAACACTTCCCTGTGTCATGAGTGAGTGCAAAACAGTTGTGACCCAGTCTGCCCACAGTTTTATTTCATGATGATTTTTCACTCAAATATTCTTTTCAGTAAAGCTGAATTAGTGTGCTGTGTTTTCAACCCTTAAAATATACCTAATTGTTATGCTGAAATGAAGGATCCCATGAAGTGAAAACTCCGTCCATTCAAATCTGAAAAAGTCAATTTTTTACCTTAACAGAATTGTATAGATTCTTCTTATATACAGTTTGTCTTTGATGTTCTATCTTATAATTATTTTCAATTGCAAAACATCCATTTTTCACCTAATTATGAAAAGTCAAAATAAAATTGGGTTGGTAAACCTAGTAAATAAAACCTGAGATTTTCTCAATACAACCCTTTGGGAGTTTTTTCTTAAATTATTACTTATTTAAAATTTAGTATTCGTGAAAAGCAAACACTCTTGAAAAGAAAATGAAAACATTCTTTATAGAAATTATGAAAAAAAAATCTCCCCCTCTTTCATGTTAGCTGTTATTTGTTTACAGTGCCCGTGAGAAGTACTGCTGCTTTTTGTAGGTAACACGTAGGTTCCCTGGGCAGGAAATGCAGCAGAGGATGGGTCTGGTCCTGGCAGGGGTCTTTGTGTGGCTCCCAGCTTTGGCAAGTGGCAAGTGTAGCAACCGCAGTCACTTGGCAGAGGGGAAAAAAGCAGTTATTCAACTTCATTTCACTTTAGTATTGTTTTCTTTTCACTTTTAAGACACCAGGAGAAGAAGGAGAAGCAAAATGTATCTCTGTCCATTGTCTTCATTCTCTAGCAGACATGTAATCCAGAGATTCTTCACAAAACTTCTGTGAAAGGGAAATGCAGGTGGCTTGACAAGATCCAGTACAGAGAATAGCCCTCACAATCCACCTTTGCTTTGCTCTCATTCAGATTTTCACCCTAGACAGATGCAAGCAATGATATTTCTGAGAAGTGTGTGTCTGAGTACGGCTGTGACCTGACACACATCTGTGCCAGGAGCCACGAGTTCAAGGTCTGGCCTGCAAGCTCCATGCACTGCAAATTTTATGCATAGTTGTCATCCACTATGAGCTTGCTTGGCAGTAGGACTTCTCCTGTCCCTTTCCCCATCCCATAGCTTCACCCTACTGAATAGTGAAGTGCCATCTGAGCCTCAGAGCAACCAGAGGAGTCACCAAGACAGTAAGTTCAGTCTCTCATGGGGATTTAACTGAGTATGGCCTTGGGACATGGTGGTGATCACAGTGATGTTGTGATTTTCCCAGTAACAAAGAGCTTGATTTTTCATTTGAATTAGAGTTACAACAACAACAGAAATATGCTATAAAAATAATAATTAAAAAACCTGAGTTATCTGCCTGATACATTTTCTTCTATGCATGCTACTGAGTGCAGAAAAAAAAAAAAATACAACAACTATGCAGTTAAGGGAAGCTTTTTCTGTGCAAGTCTTTCAGTAAATAAGCCAATTTGTTTATTCTTTTTAATAAGAGAAGAGGATATTCAACAGTTTTGAAAGGAAATAAATGTAAGAATTCTAAAAGAAAAGTTTTCTTATAATCAACCTATCAATTGTCTTGTGAAGAAGGAATGAATCAGTTATTCTGTTTGTCTCTATGTTATTGTCACAGAGATAACACGGACATAAACAGCTGAAGTGCTTGTAAGATTTTACAAAAGCATTTGGAAATTTGAATGACTTCCATACCTTTATGATAAAAGCTATTTTGAACACACTAGAGAGTAAGTTGGTTTAGTGAAAAGTTATTTTTTTGCTATAAAAAATGCATTTCTTGTACCTTTCCCCAAAAAACTATTATGTTGGTAGTGGAGATGGTATAGGAAACAGAGTGATTGAACATGGGAGGAATGGTGTAATAAATATAGAAAGATGATGTATGGATTATTTATAAAAGGAAGAATAAACTAGTCTGACCTGTCCAAAAAGAATTAAGAAGATAAAGAATTGGTAAATATGCGAACTTTCAGATCTGATTTAGGAGAGAAATATTGACATTTGAAGGGATAAGCATGGTATTATGACCAACCTGCCCATCTCTCCATGTAGAGGATGAGCAGACACTTCGTGACAAGGCATGCATAGCTGTTCTGTTCTTTTAGTTTATGTTTTGTCCCCATGATTAGCCCTATGTTTTATGAAAGCTTGATCCTGACGTTCATAGCATTAATTCCATCATTGTCCTGAAAAGAACAGAACTGCTGGCATGAATTCAATCACAGCTGCTCAAGGAGCACTGCTCCCCTGCATAGAGCCTGGCTTTGGAAGAGGAACTTACTGAGATGGCTACAACTGAGCAGAGGCACTCTGAGTGCCTCTGGTAAATCAGCTACTGATGGATATTCGAATGTTTCACACTAAATGGACTTCTGACCTGAGCGATCTAAAAATTATGTTGCTAAATATGGTCAGTAAAAGTCAGTCTTCCTCTGGGAATCGGGTTCACCTGTAAGAAAGCCAAATAATTCTTTTAATCTACTAACAGCATGCTCTACTGCCTGCCAGAATACCAGCAGAGAATCGAGTTCCTGGGGGGTGAGTACTTTTCAGGTTTTATTTGGTAGGTTCCAAGCTCAGCAACAGAGCCTGGCTCTGAAAGATAAGACCGTTGTAGCCTAGGAAATTCAATTGTTTCAAGACTGAAAAAAAATCTCATATCCTCTGAATCACATGTGAGTTCAAAGACTTGGAAATAAGCCAAGGCATCCTGATTTTTTTTCCAAACTTTAATTTTCCAGTGTTTACATTGCTAAAAAAAAAAAAAAATAGTAACTTATCAGAGCTTTTTCTTATACGTATGGTAGGTGCTAAATGTAGGGCCAAAGGGATACCACCCTGTAGAAAGCACTTTATTTTGCTGCCATATCTGTGCACCTTCTGAACAGACCTAAGCTCAGCCTCTTGCTGGCAATAAAATGCACATCATCATTCTCTGAAACAAAAAATGAGTTTGTTTGCATGCTGCCGGGTGTGCTGCCCTTCACATCCTTGCCTCCTGGAAGGAAGGGGAAGAGGACGAGCTGCTGAAGTCACAGGGAAGCTGTGTTGTAACAGCTGACTTCTGCTCTGAATTTTTAAAAAGTGCCTGTGATGTTTGAATTTACTCCATGTGACTGCCTGAAAACAGAATCTGAAAAACATTTCTGCTTGTTATTTCTTACGTTTGTCATAGTGTTTGGCCTAGCTACTAGCAGGGTCTGTCTGGAAAAGCCTGCCCAGCTTGTAAGCCTGAGTGTGGATGTGCCCTGGCTCGCACAAGCTGAATGACTCGTGTCAAGAACGCTTCCCTCCATATTCATCTCGGCTTTATAGCTTGAGATTGCTCGGCCTTTGCTTTTCAGCTGACATCAGAGAGTGTTAAAATAGATGGGCTTTTGTCTCCAGTTGTTTTCCTTGATTTCAACTGTGATACTCAAATGTTTCCATTTCACAGAGCAGCAAATACAGTATTTTGTGCCTATAAAAGTTTTTCCTTATGTGGCACATACTGAGCAGCCATGTTCTTCTCAAGTCTCTCCTTCCATTAATTGGCTTCTGTAACCTTTCTTAGACAAGTGCTCTTAAAAAGATGGACTCTTTGTTAGTTTAAAAACTTTCTGGAGTGAATGATTGGAAACCCTGGTGCTCGCTATTGAGTGTAAATATTACCATTTGGCTAGGACCAAGGATTATGTCTTTATGGGTGAGGCCTTAAATTTGTTTTCATTTTCTACCTCCTAGCAGCTTGGGCAGGCAGCAGGTCTCACAGAGGCCAGCAGCTCTCATAGTTCACATTAGTTCTTCCATCCTTCTTGGCACATGCAAAGTTAAAAACAAATTCTAAGTTTGTTTTTTTGTGATAGTAGGGAAATCCCAATAAGTGTATCAGCTAGCAGCTACGATAGACAGGTGTCAAAAAAAGGTCTCCAAAAGTATTTTCTTTGCAGTGAAAACTATTCCAAAGTGCACACACACAAAAATAATTTAGTGAAGCAAAATAAAATAAAGAGCAAAAGAATAGCACAATCTATGACAAAAAAAAAGTGAAGAGTGAGAGAAGGATGAAAGGTATGCCAAAATGAAAACTGTAAGCTTTGGGTTAGGAATTTTGTTTCAAACAGGCTTTTTCTGTACCCAAAACACGTGCTTGGTACACTAATATGCTCAAAAGTCCTTTGACATAGCACCAGTATAGCCTTAATAATTTAAAATTAGGACTCATAAGTGAAGAGTCCGCTCAAGATATTGAACTATGTATTTCAAATGGATCTTTTACTACATCTGTCCAGCTAAGCTGCTGTCAGCCTTCCTTTGTGTGCCACAGCTTGGCTCAAGCACCGAGTAAGAGAAGTCAGTTCACTAGTGTGGCCTGGGTGTTATTTTGATAAATGGACATTGTTGTCACTGAAGTGGATGCTCTGCAGATGCTATTATTGACAATACCTTCATTATTTAATAAGCAGAAATATTTTCTTATGATCTACTTGAAGAACTATTTGTTTCCAGCAGTTTTAAGATAATACTACTACTATGTTAAAAAAACAAATACAATTGTTCTATTGGTATGTTGGTCTGTTTCTTTGAGTGTTTGGCACTTTCTGAAGCCTTTTACTGTATTGAATTCCATTAATTTGCATTGACTCACGTTTTAGTGAATCGAGTCCATCCTTCCTGCACAATCTGTCAGCACTTGTAAACAGTCAGACCTGATCCTCTTTTACGTGTCCCCATCAATTCAGAGCTATTGCCCCGCAGGGTCCCAGCACCATGCAGGAGTATTGAGCTGATTCTCCATGACTCTGGGGATATTCTGGGGTTTAGATCTTTTTCTCAGTGCCCTTCTCATATTCCCCCACCAGCATCTGAAAGCTGTGCTGGGGAGGACAAAGGGGCAGCCCTCATCTGCTGCACTCAGTAAAACCCTCAACAAAGGCTTCTGTAGATTTCCCCTGGGAATTACTTAATCTCCCAAAGTCCTGGAGGACAATATTCTTTGCTCCTATGTGAAGAGCTATTTCATAGCAAGGTGCTAAGAAAATAGGAGACACAGCATTTTCTGGAATGTGTTGGATTTATTGTCCATATCCCAGTGGGTACTTGGGTATATAAATCACAGAATCATAGACCAGCCCAGGTTGGAAAGCACCTCAGAAGATCATCTGGTCCAACCTTCTGTGGGAAAGGGAGTCTAGATGAGATCAGTTAGCACCTTGAAAACCTCCAGTGATGAGGACTTTACCACATCTCTGGGGATGTTGTTCAAAGTGTGCACCTGACAGTCAGTACACCTGCCTGGATCAACAGTGTGTGAACAATGATGTGCAGCAAGTGACCCATCTGTCCTGTCAGCCACAGTGGGGTAGAGTCCTGCCTGGTCACTAGCAAGTCTTGGAAAAAGCTGTCTATTCAAAACCAAACTACTTGGTGGCAGAGATGTTACCTGGATTCATTATCTAAACAGACCAAAACCATCAACCGAACCATTAACTTCAAGTCCTACTGGCAACTTCTCATAGTGAAAGGCAGGATGTAACTCGGAAGGTGACCAGCAAATTCATTTTGCACTGAGAAGTGCTAATTCTCAACTGTGTATTGGAAAAGGACAATTTCAATACATTAGAAGCCTCTTATAAAATGTCTTAAAGTTGTTCACATATTTGACGTTGACTCTTCTGAGTGAGGTTTTTAAAAAGCCTTATTTTAAAATTAAAATGAAATTTGAGTAAAGTTAAAACCAAATTGAAACAAATGTTTTGATCAAAAAAAAGAAAAAAATGATACATCCTATCTCAAGTTATTCTTTTGCAGGCTTTCAATGTTTAAACATACTTGAGAATGACTTTTGTCCCTATTTTAGATATATGTGATTGTTTAGAAGTGTCAATACTTTTTTTTTTGTGGGATGGGAAATAGTTTTCAGTTCACTTCTAACTGACTACTTTGTTGCATGAATTCGGACAAATCATCCAGAATGCCCAGCTTATAAAATGGGATAATTTTATATTTTCGGCTGAAGACAGTTGGTGAAACTCATTGGCGAAGGCAATGACAAAATGCCTGGCTCTTTGATGGTGCTAGGATTTTACCTCCTGTCTCAGAATGTTTTCCCACTCTTTTTAAACCATTAAGAAGTCTTTATATGACTGTATAATTATACATAGAAGTCAGGTTCTTTCAGTTCCTCTGGAATGTTGTTTGCTTTGTCAGTGCAATAGGAAAAATAAGTTTGAGAGTGTTCTTGTCCTACAGTGGCAAGGTGACAACAGCACTCTGAGCCACTAGATGATGCTTTGGTGCATCTATTTGCTGGGAGAGCTGGGTCTTTCCAGGTACTTTCCCATTTTTAACTTTTTGGCCACGAGGTTAGATGGCCATCATTTTTCCCTCCTTTATCACACTCTCAGTTACCCTCTCCTGGTCCAGAAATGGACGGCAGATCTCCCCAAACCTTTGACCTGCTCATGCTTCTCTCAGTTTCCCTTCTCCAGTCCTCAGCTTTGTCTGCACAGAACCTGCAATCGCAGTGGCTGGCAGATGTGCCTAGGTGCACAAATGCACGTGTGAGCGTGAGCAAAACTGGCAGTGTGGTGGTTACATGTATCAGCAGCTGGGGTGCTGGTTGTTGGCTTCCTCCTGTTCATTGCAGGAAGCACTCAAATTATACTCCATGCTTATTCAGTGTTAGCTAATATTTTTACTGACTACAGAAATTTGCTAAATAAACTCCTCCAGGACAGACTTTGGGCAACACCTAATAAAACTGGGTTTGGATCCATGAAGGAGCCACTGGTTACCGCTGCAGTGTAAATGCTCAATGCTACCAAGAGCAATCAAAGTGATCACAGTCCCATGTTGCAAACAATAATCCTTCCTCATTTTTTAAAGAGAAAATATCAAAAATCAGTACAGGGTACACTGCTAGAAGCCTTAAAGAAATGTTTTAAAATGCTGAGGACTGTACAACCTGCTTAGAATGTGTATTTCCTCGGGATGCTCAGAGTAGCTTTGATTGCCATGGAGATAACCATAGCACTTCCTAGAAAAACATTAGCTAAACACTGGAGCAGGTGTCATGTTGGGAGGTTTCTCCTCTGGAGTGTCCTGACACCTCTATCAGAGTTCAGTGCTACAGAATGAGTTTTTATAGGAAATTATGTTGGTTTAAGTAGAAAAACTAAAACACATACACAAACAATCCTGATTGCCCAATGTCTGTCTGCACTATTTAAGATTGACTTTGACTGGCATTTTTGCGTAAAAGGCCTCCTTCCTTTGAAAGCTTAGCAGTCCCTGGAAGGAAGCCAATGGGATTTGCAGTGTTGTTTTTTTTTACAGCTGGAAGGAACAAAGCAGTGAAGGAACTGCATTGCAGCTTGTCTGCCTTGGGCACAACTTCTCCCTCAAGCTGCAGGCTCCCGTACTGAGCATCACAGGATGCTACAGACTCTGGAAAGGTTGTCGTTCTAAACAGCACATTCAAAAACGAATAAAATATCATAAAATCACTGTAGTGCAGCCAAAAAAGATCTGGAATAACCTGAAGTTACCATCATCTTGTAAACATGGACTTAGGTCTTCCCTCTTCTCTTTTAAATGATGCCAAGCAATTTGGACAACTGTTTACTCAAAGTGGGTATCTGGTGCCTATAAAAATTCCTTCCCCCGGGAAATAACTCTTTTTCTCCCCTCCTTCTCCACTAGCTTATTGTTGGAGGTCCTCCTGTGGCATACGTGCCAGCTTGGGGCGGAGCGATCCTGCCAGCAGAGGCGGCAAAAAAACCCAAAGCGATTTCCTTTGCTGTGACTCGAATTCGGGTGGGGCCAGGAAGGAGAAGCCAGACAGGGGGCAGCATCTGACCAGCCAGCAGCGAGCGGCTGCGCCCCGGCTGCGCCCCGGCGGGGGCAGGGCACCCTGCAGAGTAAGAAAACCAGCCTGGCTGCAGTCGGCGCAGTCGCTTGAGAAGTTTTGCGAGCAGAGGAAAGAAGGTTTTATTCTGTATGATAAACTGCGATAGCGTCTGTGACAGCGGTGGATCAAAAGGTAGCCCCACTGGTGGAGTTATTTATATGAATATCACAGTGTTTGGCGGGGGGAAATCTGCTGCTGCATAATTGGTGTAGCATTCATGGATAGAAAAATGGATGCTAAAAAAAAGAAGTGGGGAGAAGAAATAGAACATCTGACTGTGGACTTTTGTAGTATCACATATTATCTGGAGCACTGATTTCAGATGAAGCAGATCAAAAAGTGACAACCAGTCCAGTTTACTGCTAATCCAAGTTACTTCTCATTTATATATATATCTT
>NW_008587266.1:0-3913 GCF_000691845.1 Merops nubicus | reverse complement strand
TGAAGCTCGCTTGGTATTTCCCATCCCAACTGCCCTGTACGGGGAGCTCCTGCCCGGCGTGGGCACAGCACAGCCCGCGGCACACCCTGCCCTGGCGAGAGGAGGCAGTAACTCCGGGGAGGACGAGGGCATCGGGGGTGGGGGACCGCGTGCCGGTTGTGCCGTGCCAGCTGTAACGGGGGAAAGGAAAGGGACAGTGTTGCGTGGGTATCCAATGGAGGACATCGACGAAGTACACTTTCAAGGAATATTTGAGGAAGCCCTGAAGAAAGTCTGACTCAGACTGAAGCAGTACGGCAAACAGTGAGGGATGAGGAGGGGAGTTTATACAGGACGAGCACTGGAAGTAAGGAGCTGTGAGAAAGGGGTGAAACAACTCAGTTTAAAAGGAGTATCAGGTGAGCAAAACCAAGCAATTATGCCAACTCTGTTCAAAAAGGGTATAAGTCCAAAGGCTGAAGTAAAATCTTGTAAAGATGGTGAGGTGGATTTGTGTCTCACTGGGTACTTTTAAATGCAGGCTCTGTGTTTATGAGCCTTCAGCTTTTCCAGCCTGTGCTTTTCATGTGTCACACATTCAAGCTTTTTGCTTCAGCTGTTGGCACTAGCAAAAAACCCACTACTTTCACCTGCTTCTTGAGTTAAAAATGCAGCTGGGACAAAAGCTCCCTGTGTTTGTAACACACACTGTTCATTTTTCTCTGGGACCAGCAAAGACTATCCCAACAGGACAAGGAAGCCTGCGTAGGACATCCAGTGGAGCACGTTACCCACACCACAGCTCAAGACAAGGAAGAAAAATATGCAAGGACATGGAGCCAAAAGAAATTGAAGCACACATGGGAGTACAGAGTCGTGGCATGTGACAGGGCCAGCGCAGCTGGGGCCACGACCTGAGCCACGGGAGGGCTGCCAGTTTCTCAGTTTTGCAGGGTCAAAGATGACAATTGCTATACTTCATCTTCCTGGCCAATCCATGACTCCACTAGAGTCCGTGAATTCTCTATCATGACCTGCAGTTTATAATTTCTGGCTGAACTAAAGTGTGTCCTTGAAAAAGATCTAGTTCTTTTTTTTTCAGATGACACCAAAATGGTGGTACAGAGTCAAATCATAAGTACACCTGACTACTTTACCCTGTTCTGGACAGTGGCCAACACTGAACGGCTAGAAAAGATCATAAAGATATGGCAGGCATACAGTGACACCTCCCTGGACACTCTCCTAGCTCACAGGGACTTGTGACTCAGAGACATGCTGAGCCAGAGGTGTCAGCTTTGTGGTTAATAACCTTTGATGGATTTCTCTTCTGCAGCTTTCATCAACTATATATTCACAGTGTGAAATTTAGGGCCGTGGACCATCGATTCTGCCCACTTACACATGTCAAGTAACTTCACATGGCCTCCGATGGTCTCTGTTACACAAACCAAGGAAATTGTAACACATTGGAAAAGCTCCCATTGACATTTCACTCACTGCTCACTTCTCTCACTGAAAGCATTCACCTGTCTTCAGGCAGAATTACCTGTTGCAGTTCAAAACTGTTAGGTTTTTTGTTGTTGCCGTTGTGCCTTACCTCTAGACAATCAAAAAACTCTTTAGTATCCATCACTTTTAGTCAGTAAATGTATTTATACACTCTAACCAGATCACCTCAGAACTTTAAAGTAATCTGAGTTCATAAAATCACAGACTGGTTTGGGTGGGAAGGGACCTTTCAAGGTCACCCAGTCCAACCCCTGCAGGGAGCAGGGACAGCCCCAGCTAGAGCAGGGTGCTCAGAGCCCCCCCAACCTCCCCTGGAATGGTTCCAGGGATGGGGCAGCAACCACCTCTCTGGGCAGCCTGGGCCAGGGGCTCACCACCCTCAGCAGCAAAAATTTATTCTTTCTATCCAATCTAAATCTGCCTTCTTTTAGTTTAAAGACAGTTTAAAGCCATTAGCTCTTGTCTTACCACAACAGGATTTCTGCATTTCTCATTGTACATACAATATTTCTTCCAATTTCCAGATAATTTACATGAACCTCTTCTACACTATTTTTTATTTTCCTCTCTGTTCCCTGCTAACCTTTAAAAAAAGGGCTATGCCACCAGGGGCCTTACTGCTGTCTCATATCAGCAGCATCTCTTTCCCCTGGATCATCCACCTGTATAGTTCCATTACATCAGGTCTTAGACCATAAATTTACAGGGATACCTCTGTACTCTAGCGCCTGAAATAGTGGGTCCTAGTCAAATTAAGCTGCTTGCACATTAATAGAGTCAATTTTTTCCAGACTTGCCTTTTTTTTATATGTACACACTCCTCTTTGGAGGAGTGACACCCCTTTGTTCTCCCCAGGCACTTAAGTTTGCACTTGACTGCTTTAAGACAAAGTCTGTCTGAAGAGCCTTACCCTGCTCCACTCCTCTCCACTGTCACCCTGACTGATTTTTGCCGTACTCATTTCTTACATAATCTGCAGATTTTATCAGTAGAGCTCTTCCATTTGCTTCCAAATCATCAGTTAAGTGTCAAACACCACTGGCTGGAGAACTGTCCCCTAGGACCCAAGCGGGAGTGTCCAAATGCAACAGTTTGCTCTGACTTGATACGTCGGTTCTTAACCGACAGGGTCTGTCTGCTGCCGTGCTGCCTCCTGTCCAACAGGTAAAGCCTTGCATTAAATCAAGTGGAATTTTAGGCCTGTAAGGGCCGTCAAATCACCTCCAGCTCAATATAGATCTCCAAAGGTTTAGTTCAAGTTGTCTGCCAAGTCTTAATTGCTGTACAACAGTGTTGACTAGTATTAAGGTATACAGTGATGCAAACTGCACCAGATTGCTCACCAGCATTCCTGGTTTCCATTGCTTATAGTCTAATGCTAGGTATCTGTGAAGAGCAATTTGCTTTCTTCTTGCTTGGTGTAACATTGGATCAATTCATTCAACATTTAATTCAGTTGTTTCTTTCCTCTTCATTGCGCTTTTGGTTTACTATCCCTAGGCCATTCCAGCTGGAGCATAGCTGTGAAAGTCAGCTTGTCTGCCTGTAAGACGCGTGTCGCTCCTTTCACAGAGCCTCATCTCACCCCAGAAGGCAGAGTTTTGACCAGTAAACCAGAATCTGCAGCTTACGGGCTCAGCGTTTTGCTGTCAGTATGTCCTGCCTTTCCCACTGAGATGGATCATAAAAAACAACAAAAATCAGCTTCCAGCTTCCCTCAGTTTTCTCCCAAAATACTTTTTTAAGAGTTTTGAGTTCTGTGCAGTATTGCACCATGCACTGACAGGGGCAGTGACTTACCTAACAGTGAGCTATCCCAGTCTTTTGGTTTATGCCTTTGTTTTGTCTAAATGACAGTCCATCAAATCTCACTACACTGTTTCTCATTATTGTCTTTCTTCCCTAGTGAGGACTCACTGAATTCTAGCTTGCCCCACTCCATTTTAAAACCACCTCTGTGGCAGTTTGTTTCACACCACAGACACCTCCAGCTGCCCCATCCCCTGCAGCCTTCCATTGCCATGCCACAGAGAGGCACTGGCCAGCATTTAACTCACGGCATCTTTTTCAAAGTTTACTCTTTCAGCACGGCTGCCTGACGCTGTTTCACTCCCATGCATCTTACCAGACCGCTTCCTTTGCTCCCGCAGCATCCAATGCCCATTGCCAGGCCTTCCAAACATATGACCCAGAACGACAACTCAGGATATCCTCCCTGGGTATTACACCATACTGAAACTTCCATCTAGAAGCTACACACCCCTCTGGCACCTCGAGGTTGTATTTCACACATCAGAATCTCTTTTGTGTCCAAGCAGACAAACAGACCCACACCAAGGCAAGCCCTGGCAGGGGCTCTCGTGCTGCCTGCCCGTGCCACGGCAGCGACCCCGGCTGGCAGCCGCCCTGCCTGGAGGAGCC
>NW_008587265.1:0-6957 GCF_000691845.1 Merops nubicus | reverse complement strand
TAACATTCTGTGATTCTGTGATTAATTAATTTATTTATTTTTTGGACTATTTTTGTCCAAAAAGGTTTTTTTGGAATTTTTTTTCAGGAATATTTCAGTATTCCTAAAAGTAAATAGAGGTAGTCTTAGGAACTTGAAAGCTGTTCAACAAACTTAAGTGTATGAATTAAATGTAAAACTATGATAGTTTCTTCTCAGGTTGCCCATCCATAAGGAAGAATTGCATCAGAAGTAAAATGGAAAGTATAGGTTTAGAGCTGCTCCAAAACATTGAAAGTGCTATTTACACTTTCTCAAGCTAGGGACAAGAACTTTTCAGTTGTTAAATTTACAGTGAAATGCTAATGGAATCTTATTTGTGGAATAGCTCAGCATATCTTTCCACAATAAGAAATTTTGATATGGAACAGTCTTTGAAACAGCAAAAATCTAAAAATTCCATATGAATGTTGCTATTGATTAATAACTAAAGAAAACATAGAAATAGGAACTACTCTTATAATCTTACTCTTAAAATGCTTATGACAGAATGCTGATCCCAAAAGCATTTCTCTGGAAACTTAATTTTACCATGGAAAGGCTTATTGATGTATTAGTAAAATAACCAGTAACAGTAATACTAAACAGATGCAGAACTACTCACTAAACGGAGACATAAATTCCCATACTAATGAAATGGGTTGTATTGTTTTGGTTTTCTTTTCATTCATCAACTGTCAGTCTTTTACTGTGTGATATACAGAGGGTAGTGCTATAGGAGGGGGATATTAAAGGGGGTTTCATTTTGTTAATTCCTTTGGAAATATAGCTTGCCTTATAATGGCTAGCATGATTAAGAAAGGCCTCAGGGAGAAGCAGTTAGGTCTCTTACATCATGAAACATCCCTAAACTTTGTAGCAGTAAACCACCTCAGCAAGACAGATACTCCAAAAAAAAAAAAAAGAAAACCCTTTCCTAGCAAAAGCAAGATACCTGGACAACACTAGGTAGTAGCAACAACCAGAGAGGGAAACTTGATTGCTTGCAACAAGAATACATACACTTTATCCAGAGAAAGGTTTCTCCAATTTCAGATCAAAATTGGCACTTCACTTCTCCCTCCCTATAGATGTTTTAGCCTGAGGTAGATGCGGAGCAATCATGATAACTGCTCAAACAAGATAATAAACTGAGATTGCTGACAAATGGAATCATACTGTGAAACAAACCTTATGGTTTTGACTTTTTTTTTTTTTATTTGATCTCTGCAGTGAAACAAAATTTGCCTCCAAGCAAGCTGCAGAAAGAACTAAGTTTGGTTGTGAATATTTCTATCAGCAATTGTTTTGAATGAAAAATTTTCAGAAAATACAAATACCAGAAAAAGGAAGTTGGGAATGAAGTCAAGAGAATTAGAAGAAAGATGAACTGTTGTGTGGCACAGTGAGTATTGAGTAACTATGAATTTTTCAATGGGCTTCTCAAATCCAAGTTCAGTGTATAGCTTATGCTTGCTTACAGAATTGGACTTAAAAGTCTTTTAAGTGTGACCCAAATGAATGTAGGGTTCTCTAAAAGGTGTTGAAAGCATAAGCAGTAAAAGAAGATGTGATTTGACCATACTGTTTAAAATTAATAGTATCAATGATGGAAGAAGATTCCAAGAAATCTATCTGTATGTGTGACCTCTGCCTTCTGGAAAACTAAACGTGCCAAAACTCTAGAGTATAAACGTGTTTACTACAAATAATTAAATCATACTTAAAAAATGGTATTAACTGCTACTGATTATGTAGGACTGGGCTAGGCAGGGACTGAGTGCTGATAACCACCTTGTCAACAAGAGTAGAACTATATTCTCTTAGTGTTAAGATCTCTTGACTGTGTAACAGAGAAGGAAGTTTTGGTAAGATATTCATAAGGAGTAGAAGTAAGCTTAAATGTGTGAACAAATTACTTTGTGGTTTTTTTTCTTCCAGTAATTCTTATGTAAGGTGCTAAAAAAGCATTTTCCAAAGCAGAGTGTCTAATGTTAGGTTCCTTAAGCTTTTCACAGTATGCTAGCACTTGGTTCTTAGCAAATAGATAATAAACTGTTGATATAGGTAAACTATCAAGTTGCATGGGTTGCTGAAGTAACCTTTTTTACCTCGTAAAGTACTAATTTTGACAAACTTGCATTTTGCTTCATGTAGAACTTTTTTTTTTTTTAAAGGAATGAAGGAAATTACACTTGTTTGATTAAATGTCTTTGAATGTCTTTTGAACAAATACTATCTTAGTGCTTCTGCTTGTTTACTTTTTCAGATTACAGTTCTGTTATCTTGTTTCTTGAGACAGAGGGTGCCAAATAAGGAATAGAGAAAATGAAGAGCAGAGATAGGAAGTTGCAGCTTCTGTTTCTGATACTCCCCTTTTGATTTTGAAAGTATCACAGAAGTAGACCTAGTTCAAAATTCCTTTTCTTTTTCCTGTCTGGGGTAGTCAGAGAGCTTTTATTTTCTTCTAACCAATCGTGGGATCTGAGACTCTTACCAAGATCAGTCTATGGAGATATAATTTTTAGACTGGCAAATCTGAAGAGGGAAGCAGAAAAGCAGAAATGTATAGGAAAACTGAGTGAACATAGACAACTCTAAGAAGGATAATGGGAAATTTATCCATATTTTGAGGTTTGTTCACTAGTGTAAAAACAGAAATGGTGATGTTATTTCTTTTTGCCTTTCCAGACCCTGGATCTGGAAGTGAAGCAATGAAATGTGGTGAGTAGGTTGAGGTGGTAATACCACTTGCAGCACTGTAATATGCAAATGATTGCCTTGGTTACATCATCTTGCTTTCTTCCAATCACTTGTGACAAAATAAGATTTATTCCAATGCTAACTTTATTTTGATAAAGACAGAAGTTAACTTTTTTATTCTGAAAACATGTTCTCCTTAGACTGCAAGGGTTGGTGGACAATTTACATTTCACTTGGCAGTCTGTATTAATTAACTTGATGTGATCTAGTTCTGTGTGCAGCATCTTTCTAAAATTTTCTGGACTTTTTAATGTTATCTCTTATTGCCTTGTATTAATTTTTCTAATGGGATAACAAAATATGAAAATTCAAACTGGGTGTTTCCTAACTTGTCCCAAAGGTAGCCTAATTTATCCCTGGTAAAACAGGTCCTAATCAAATAATGATCTGAAGATGGCCAGGAGTTCTACTTTTTCAGATTATATCTTTTCAAATTGTTGGCAGCCATGGCCTTTGTTATGTAGTAGGTATCTCTAGTAGGTAGACTGGATTGCTTTTCGAAAAAAACCCAACAGAACAGATGTTTTCCATTTGTCAGTGTAGTCAACTTACCTTGTATTTCCTGTGGTCAGACTTCCTGTCTGGAACACTGGTGGAAAATAGATGAGGAACACTGACAAGTTGAAGAGAGGCTGCTGTGTAATGTGATCTGGAATCATACTTGTCTCTCTTGTTGGTGTACATTAGCAGATGTGAGCTTGTAAGAAAACTTGGGTAGTAAAGAGTGGTGTGACATGGCTGTATTTGATTCTTTCTGCAGACATGATAAAAGGAAGAATGGTATTGTGTGCTTGTGACATGATGTATTGAGGGTAAATGATTGTAGTACTCTGTTTCTGAAACAGTTTCGAGTCAGTAGGTTACGTGTTTTTTTTTTTTTTTTTCTCCCCCCCCCTTTGCTTTTTACTGTGGTGCTCAGATTATGCGTGAGACAGATGCTCAGCCTCCAGCCACCATCCTCTTGTGGCTCTCACATCTCCAATTTCATTGAATATGAGCACAGCAATACTTTTTCTCCTTGAAACAGTCTGACAAACATTCTTCATGTGAATGGTGCACTTGGTTGCTCTAGTAAACAGACTCATCTTTTTATCCAGATGTCAGGAGAAGTGATGACTTCCTCACAGCGCACCTACGTTGTACCACATCTCATTCCTCCAGGGAACTAGAGGCTATAGATGCCATCTGATATTTCTTTTAGCTGATTCAGAAATGCTTGTAATCAGGCTAAGGCCAAATGCTTCCTTATTGTGGAAAAGCTGTAGATAGACACCCTTATCCAAATAACTTTTATAGCATTCACTTTGTGGAGTTCCCAGGAAATGCTCCCACCTGAGGGAAGGCATTTTCAGCCACACGGCTGTGCAGCAGGACAGAGAGGAATTCAAGAGCTGAAGCTTGTAAATTAGGCAGAACTGAAGAATTTACAGGCAATCAAGTAAATGCTCTTGTATCCTCTGTGTAATAATCCCTTGTGTTCACTTTCTCTCACTGTCTTCTCACATCTTTCCAGGGGTTTCATGCTAGGGCCTCATATTGCAATTTGCACTGATGAGAGAAAACATGTAGAAGTTACTAGTACACTCATAGTTGAAAAAAAATACCTTCTTCCCTGGAAAGAGAGAGCTGTGCTATCTATTGTTTGACTTCCACAAGCAGGATTAACAAAAGATCCACATATCATTGTGATTCTGTGTGGTTGTGGGAAGGTGTGCTTCTTCATCAGTGTGTTCAACTTTTATATCAATACCTCGGAAAAACACACCACTGTGCTAGTGAGCTTGAATTTTTAAATTATTATTTTTTAAAAAAACCCTTTTCCTCTAGCTGGCTTTGGAGACATCTGTCCCTCTCCATTTCTCTTTCTGATATGAAAATGGTGTGTTTTAGTCTCCAGCCAGCACAAGATCTAGCAGCAGAAGACTTATTATGCTGTCTTAAGGCCAGGCCTCTGATATCAGATGTGTTAAAATGTCATTGCTGCAGCTTTCCTGTCCTGAACTTTGCTGGGTGGGGGAGAGACGAGAATTCCAGCTTCCAAGGCTGAGGTTAAAGCTCTGCTAGGAATATTTTTTCATTATTTGTCTTAATGGTGGGTATGTGGGGTTTTAATTTGTTGTTGTTGTTGGTTTTGTATTATTTTTTTTCCCAACCCAAAACTAAATCTCTTTTTTATTCAGAGTGCTGTTTTCAAGGAATGGGAAACATTTCAGTGTGTTATTGTTAAGGCATGAGCATTTTGCGAAGAAATACATTGTTGAGAACAAAAATCTAGGGAGCCAACCAAGTGAGATGACAACTTAAGTATGGCAAAATAAGAACTGTAAAAAGGACTTCAACAGTCTTCATTAACAGCATTGTCTGAGGGAAATGCCTGCTTTGCCAGTTTTGGCACCAAGTCAAGATGGCAGAATGAGTGTAATTACCTTGGGCACTGAGCCAAGTGATCTTGTAGCAGCATTTTCATGCAAAACACTTTAAAGATTTGACATAAATTAGAGAATATCAGTATACCTCCTATTTTAAATGTCATGTTCTTGACTTAAAATTATTAAAACTGACTAGGAGGGTGATACGTGGAAACTTCTGAAACTACGCAGTCTTAACCATTAAAAGTCTGTAAGAGAAAGATTTGAATGTTGTTTTTTTGTTTATTTTTATTTTTTTTAAGTTTCAGCTCTGATTTAAAAAGGTTTTTATTTTGTTTTGTTTTGTTTTTTTCTTGTAAAATGGTTTTAAGCCCTTGCTGCCTCATTCTGACTTTGTGCAGTAATATGGCAAAAAGCTAAAATTAACAGAGAGTTTCTCTGACCGGGAGAAGATAGACTATGGAAGGAAGCAATGAATCTACTAATGATTTCAAGATTGCCTTCAGAGATTTCCATCATTTTCTTCAGTCATTATTCTGAAATCATAAGCAGATAATGCAGCTTAATTACTTAACTGAAGACACCTACTAGTATATTTATGTTACAATTATTGTAAAATGAATAGTTCTATGCCATAATTCCCACTCCTCTCAAACATAATTCTTGTACAACAGAACTCCAAAACTGTGGAAATGTATGAGCAGTCACTGTGTGTGTTCTGGAATATCACTGTGGTGATTCAGTGGTGACCGTTTCCCTGCACTGAGAGCATGGAAAAAATGGATTTCAACTTAACATGACTTTCATTTTCAGATAAGTATTCTGAGAAGGAATGCATAAGCTGCATGTAACTGATCTGGTTGCTAAACTCTGGTAGGATGTTGTTGATGTGAGTGTAAATTGGGTGCTTTTTTTCCCTGACATTCTGGTTACAGTCCCTGGTTATATAACGTGCGTATGCCTTGCTATGTGTAAAAACTTTTTCCATTGAGAACCTTAATACAGTCAGACCTGACTTGGATGATACCTGTCAGCCTTGATAAACTTGTGCATGTTTTGGAGCACTCTCTATGTGACCATTTAGTTTACACTGCAAATATTTTACTTTGTTTTTTTCTTTCTACCTTATGGTTGCTTGAATCCAGAGTTTAAATCTGGGAGTGGTATTAGAATATAAATCTGTTGAGCAGACACTTGCAAACTCTGTCTTCTACCAGAAATGTGCGAATGTGAAGTATTAAGCATTAAACTTGATGTGCTCACCGTCCTTTTTTTCCCCCTGCTTTTCCTCCAGTTGTTGATACCACACATATGTATGCCAGAACTTTTTGTCAGCTTTCTTGTAATTGTGTATAACTCTGCCACCAGCCCACACCTGTGATCTCAATAGGTCTGTTGGGTCTTGCCTTTCAAAATGAAGGATCCAGCCATGAAATCTCTATCTTTACAGGGAAACACAGTACAGTTAATATAAAGACAAAGATTAGCCACTTAAATGGTTTTGTTTGTGTGTTTTTGTTGACCAAAATTGACTTCAACAGAAGAAGATCAGCTCAAGCTGGATTCTGTATTGCAGTGAGCTTTCTGATAACTTTAAAATTTAAACTTGCTTTCACTTTTTCTGAGTATTAGTGGATAGGATGTCTTCTGTGAAATGTAACTGTGGACTAAGGTAATCTTTCTACTTCAGGTGAAGCACAAACAAAGTTCTAAATTTCTTGCACCTATGTAACTGCTGACTATCGTTTATTCCATGATGTCCCAAGAAACTGGCTGAAGATATCTGTGGTGGTTTAAACCACTTTTA
>NW_008587264.1:0-4058 GCF_000691845.1 Merops nubicus | reverse complement strand
CTAGTCTAAACCTCCCCTCTTTTAGTTGAAAATCACCATTGCTTGTCCTGTTGCAACAGGCCCTACTAAAAAGGTTGTCCTCGTCTTTCCTATAAGCCACCTTTAAGTACTGAAAGGCTGCAATAAGATTTCCCCAGAGGCTTCTTTTTTTCCAGGGTTGTTTTTTTTTTTTCTGTGAAAGAAGAAATCTCCTCCCAAGGAGAAGGCACCTCTCACCCAGGAGGTTTCCCGGAACATGGCAGAGCAGAAGCAGGCAGACTGGGGCCAGGAAATTGTGCACCAGCACCTTTTTCAGCACAGCTGGGCTGGCAGGGGCTCGAGGGTCTTGGTGGTATTTGTCTCCCTATGTAAGTGGCTTCGTTGACAGCTAGATGATCAGCATGTGTCAGAAATTAGCAGCTCTCAGCTCATCTCCAAAGAGTCCCAAGTGCTTGCAACAAGGACAGCACCAAGCAATAACTGCTCCCCATGTGGATTGCCATCATCTCCATGCTGTTCCACCACAGCTGGCCTTGGGTTTCTAATACACAGGGTTGTGTGCATCTTTATGGTGGTTGTTCTGCTGTGGAAAGACCCTCTCCTCCAACAGTCTTTCTGTTTAATGCCCAGCATGGTGACCAGCAACTTTCCCACGCCCACAGCCACATCTTGCTGTCTTGGCTTCAGATTGCTTTTGTCCACAGCCATCCCAGTCTCCCATGATGCCATTGCAGCTGCCATCTCAGGTTCCTCACTTCCCTCACCACCACCACCTTTCTTTTCCCAGGTTCTTTGAATGCCAAGCCCCCCAGCTGTGTTTTGATGTCTTTTTTCCACCTGGGGCTTCCATAGAATCATAGAATACTTTAGGTTGGAAGAGACCTCCAAGATCATTAAGTCCAACCACCAAGCCAACACTACTAAGTCCTCTGCAAAAACAGAATCAGAATCTCTCGGGGTTGGAAGGGACCACAAGGATCACCCAGCTCCAGCCCCTCTGCCATGAGCAGGGACACCTCCCATTAGATCAGGCTGCCCAGAGCCTGTCTTTTAGAATCAAAAGATTCTGTCATCCTGTCTTTTAGAAACAAAGACCATGAGTCCTGGCAAAACATGATGTAAATACATCGTTAGGAGATGCCTACCCAGAACTCACTCCAGGTCCTGTCTTAGCCCCTGTGGTGCCATTGCTCCCAAACATGTGATAGACACTAATTTGAGCAGAGGGAGCAGCCAAAGTCTGAGCAAAGGGCAGAAGGTGTCAGACCACAAGAGGCCTCATGGTACCAACTACAGCTCAGGTGATGGGTAAAGTTCCCAAGGATTTGTCGAGTAAGGCCAAAGTATTTGCAATCAGAAGCTGGTCAGAAGTTAAACTACATTTTCTTCTTAAAAATTAACCTCTGAAAAGCATGCCTTGTGCTTTTTTTTTTTTTTTTCTTTCTTTTTAACATGCACTTTTCTCAACACCGTTCCACCCCAAAAGGATTTTCCTTCCAGTCTCAGCTGTCAAAGCAGCCCTTTCCTCAACAGCTCTGGGCTGTAGAAGCAAAGCCTTCCTGGGACTTATCTTCTCACTGCTCAGGCAGTGATTTGTAACATCTAATAGCTCTCAGGTGTGATTCATGGCCCAGATAGCAGTTCTTAAAGCTATTAAGCTCCTTCTAGCAGGAGTCTTCACCTGTCTTAGGTGCCTCTGGTCAAATATCCATCAGTACCAAGAAGATGCTCCATCCTAGCAGTTTACGATGGGCTGGCAGCTCGGAGCAGTATTTTGCAGCCAGTATTTCAGTGGGGAATTTGCTTGGATGATCTGGACTCTCAGGGTAGCTTCTGGTTTGCTCTGTAATGTTGAGTGAAATCTGTTTTCTATGCTGCACTCTTCCCACTTGTAGGATGGGGCTGGTGCCTCCCCATCACCTTTGTAAGCCTTGGGTGCTAGGGAACAAGGCAGGTGGGCTGCTGTGATGTTAACATCCTCTTACAGCACTGAATCACTTTTTTTTTTTCTATCTTTAAAAAAAAAAAAGTAATTTTATTTAACTTCAGCCTTCCTTCCTAATAACTTAATTGAGGTAGGAGTTATTTTGTCAGGGAAGGGCACTTGTTGATGGTTTACCCCATGTTCAATAATGCATGTAAAAGGTTAACTCCTGGCAGAGAAATAGATGCATGATTTTAACAGGGGGGAAAAAAAAAAGCCCCAAATTTGCTTTCTACTCCTGCACTAATTTGTGACTATTTTTATCAACGTTAACACTGAGCCAGGGTAAAAATACTCCCTAGAAAGTTTAGAATTTACATTTGTCTTCATATATATTCAGCAGAATTCTAGCTCCCCAGCCTCCGCACTGCCTAATCGGGATTCATTAGCTTCACCCGCCCCCGGGAAAAATGTCAGATGACTTTGGCCTGCTGAAGCACTTCACCCCCAAACGCTCAGCAGGAGGATCTAACCACAGTGCTCTCCTTTCTGCAGCAAGCTGGGCCCATGGAGCATCAGCTCCGACACTGCAGGAATCTAACTTGGTGATGGGAACAGATTCACCCTTCTTAATACAGCCCTGCTTCAGGGCAAAGTCACTGGTGGGCTCCATCCTGCGAGGGTGCTGAGCCCTGGCAAGCATGTTCCCTGCTACTGCCCTGGCAAAAGTGGGTAGTTGTAGCTTGGGAGGAACTACCACAAGGAAACACCTTTGTGGAGCATCTTGTGAAGCATGAAGCAGCCACTAGCATGTGCAACCTGCACCACCAGGTCTTCGGATGATGACATTTTTCCTCTATCAAATGGGCATAGCTTCATTTTCCCCTCCAAGATGCTTTTCTGCTGCAGAGCTGGAGACTTTCATGTCAACATGTCAATGAATTCCAGTCCAAAGACAACAAAATTGTTCTCTGGCCTGTTCCTGCAGAATTAAAGCAACCCCTCCTGTGCAAAAGCCAGAAGGTAGTGCAGTGGCTGGGCAGCACAGGACAGTTGTCCCACCTCTGTGTCTGTAACCTGTCCTAATGCAGAAGCCATGTCCTCTGGCTTATTCTTGCCTTCCCACCATGCAGGTCTCCACGTAGATCTAGAAGCTCTGTGGCAACTGTTGGCAAGCAACGCTGTGTGCAGAGTGCTGCAGGCCTTGGAGAATATGGATATTTGCTTCCCTTTAAACATCTCCAAAGCAAAAATTGAGGCTCCAAAACCCCCATTTTTCTGTGATCATGTCTTACTGATCACAGAAGCTCAGTAGGGTCTGAGTTTGGAGGTCCCTCTGAGGAGCATCTGGTCCAACCCACGTCTCAGAGCAGCATCTGTTAGAGCACATACTGCATACCAGTTGGGTGCCCCCATATTGCCAAGGATGGAGACTCCACAACATCTCTGGGAAACCTGATGCAGGGTTTGACCACCCTCACAATGAAGAAGTGTTTTCCTATGCTTCACTGTCATATCACATACTTTAATTTTTCCTATTGCCTCTCATCCTTTCACTGGACACAAAAGAGAAGTCTGGCTCCACCATCAGGGTTTGAGGAAACCTCTGCATTTTTATGGAGAAGAGTCTGCTTCTGCCTGGGTGCAGAGTCCAACATGTAGAGCAAGAAGTAATTTTCCTGAGAAATATCAGCCCAGCTTTTCTCACAGTGCTTTGGTTGGCATAGTCGGTTATACAAAAGCTCAGGAGGTCCCCACACTTCCTGTGAAACCCAGAGGAGAAAGGGGGCTCATGTTTAACCAGGAGCCAAGAGCCCCCCTGGGCTCCACCAGAAGGGAAAGCAGCTCTAATCTAATTAAACAGGAAAAACATCATGGAGCAACGACTGCTTCCCCTCTTCCCCATCCCCTCTTCCTGGAATCCAGGCTCCTTCCAGATGAAGAGCTGGAAAATATTTAGGA
This sequence comes from Merops nubicus, assembly GCF_000691845.1. Lineage (NCBI taxonomy): Eukaryota > Metazoa > Chordata > Aves > Coraciiformes > Meropidae > Merops > Merops nubicus. The sequence goes on along the minus strand of NW_008587264.1, from coordinate 193 downwards.
TTATTTATCTTTTTTCCAGTGGGCTTTAAACGAGCAGGTATGGAAGCCATGTGCCACCGCCCTTACAAGATCCTCCCCTGCAGAGGATTAGGGGAGAGGGAAGCTCCAATGCTCCCTTTGGCATTAGACCCTCCAGAGTCTGTCACAGCAGTGATGGAGCAGGACAGGATGGACCACTAGATGGATAAAGAAC
>NW_008587263.1:0-2074 GCF_000691845.1 Merops nubicus | reverse complement strand
GGCGCGGACGCCTCCCGAGGGGACGGGGCCGCCGCCACCCGGGACAGCGCTGCCCCGCCTCCGGGGCTGCCGGTTTGCGTGGGGCAGTGCGAGGTTTCTCTTAGTTATTGATTTACTTACTCGCTTTCCTTTATTTTTAGAGTCACTTGGTGAAGCGGGGGGCGAGAAGTTATTGAGGTGGCAAGGGAGAGCACCGATGACCACACGGCACCTGGGGACAGGGAGGAGGAGGTCTCTGCAGTAAAAAACCACCTCTGGGATCATCGGTGAGGCGTGGTAACATTTCCCGTTCACACCACATCCCTCAGAACTTCCTTAGGGATGGGGCAGCACAGAGAAAAGTGTCCCAGGGGCAAGGGAGGAGGGGATCCCATCAGATTGATTTTAATTTTTATAGTACATTTATTGGTAGCCTGTTTCCTTTAGGAGAACACTGGCAGTGCACAATAAGCAGCTGTCAGTCATGCTGTATCTGAGTCAGCTGCAGAAGCAGCAGCTCGGTTTATTGTGGATCAGCCAAAGGCTTGGTGACACCTAAGAATATCAGGAAGGTGGGTGGTCAAAGGGGGAGTACCGGTGATTGTGAGGTATTTATTTAAATGAGAGACTGAGATGTAATAATCTGCTAAAACCACCTTCTTTTTTTCAGTCAGCAGGGTCTCACATCACTCAGCACTGACCCCCGAGATGCTGAACAGTGGTGGCTGGGAACAAGGGAAAGTCGTTGGCTGAGAGGTGTGAAGGTACTGAACAGGAATGAGAAAATAGGGACAGCACTTATGTGAGGAGAAAAAAGAACCATGAGCTGGGAAAGAAGAGATAATTCCTTCTTCTGAGTCTGTTGATGTTGGCTGTTGCTGTCACCTCTCCCCATGCATTAAGTGTACATAATTGATTTCCATGCCACAGCTAACTTAGCTGGAAAGTGAGACAAATGTACCAAACCAGACAAATGTGGCAGTCTAAGCAGCAGGGCACTCAGGAACTTCCTGACACTTAATTCCTCAAGTAAGATTTTCCCTGGTCTTTGTTCTGATTTTACTTCTGTAAAGACAGAAGGAAAGATGGTAAATGATTTTTGTGAGAGGCAACAGCAGTGCAACGCTAGGAATTTTTGTGATTTTTTTGGTGTCTGTTTTTCTTTTGTGTTTTTTTTTGTAAAGTACTCTGCCCCAGCTACCTTGAAGACATCAGGGCAAGTGTCATGCAGAGGGAAGAGCTGGACCAGGGACCATGTCACCCTGTGCTTTGGTGTCAACCAGAGCCGGAGGTGGTTTAGTGATGGGCTGGGATGACCCGTTGCCCAAGACCTGCCTAAGACCATGCATGTTCCAAAGCCAGGGGGTAAGGTTTTATTTTTCCTTCCAGAAGGCAGGCAGAGAAACATGATCCTAGGAGGAGGACAGTGACAGCTGGGGATGTGGCCTGTGTTGCAGATCTTGTACCAAGTGTCTCTTTGCGGACACGCAGAAGCATCCCTCAATATATGCAATGATGTTCCTGCTGCAGTCTGCCAACCAGCCCCCTAGAACATGACAACCCATAACCCAGCTCCCCTGCCAGGTTCACACACCAGTGAATGTTTCCCCAAGCCTCAGGAGGGCTGAGGAAGTGAGCTCAATCAAAAGACACAAGACAGGAGTTTCAGTGAACTACGGGCACCCCAGTGTTTATTAACTCCAGATTAGTGTGATAGGCACAACGCTGCATCCACGGGATCTCTCCCCACACCCTAAGCTTGTTCCTTCAGCCTCTTCAGCAGCTCCCTCAGCTGCTCGATCTGGGCAGACACGCTGCTCTTGGCAGTGCCCCCCGTGGCCGTGTACTGCTCCACACTGCTGACAACACTGAAGACCTGGGAGACGTCGCTGCCGATCAGGGGGCTGGGGGCAAAGAGAAGGGGTGTCAGTGGAGAACGGTGGGGGCTGTTGGTTGGCTCCCTGAGGGGTTGGGAGTGGAGATGGAGCCTTTTCCCAAGGGGAAAGGTCTCCTGGCACCCTGGTGCTGCTCCTGTAGTGCCTGACAGTAGCTGCTGGTGGCAGAGCAAAGAGTCAGCTCCCAGGGGAGAAGGGGG
>NW_008587262.1:0-7284 GCF_000691845.1 Merops nubicus | reverse complement strand
GACTAGGTGACCTTTGGAGATCCCTTCTAACCCAAACATTTTATGATTATATGATTTATCAAGGATTACAAGACATGTTGAATTCTTTTTCTTAGCTAAGAACAATGAAGCATCTTTAATTCTCCAGAATCACAAGGGGCATTTGTGGTGGGCAGATGTATCCTTTGAATAGAAGTACATCACACAGCCCATTTTCAAGATTTCTAAACTGTTAGTGGATTGATGCCAGGAATACCTAATGTTTCTACTTCCAGTTGTACTGGTCTGAGGTAGAACAGAGCTCTTGAATAGAAAAATCGAAATCTATTACTTTAACCATAAAGGCAGACAAAGAAGCTATTTTCATAGTGACTTCCTAGAACACGTTGTCTTTCTGGGTTTGACAATGGGCTTAGTTCTAAACAGCAGGTTCTGTATCAATTATTTATCAAAAATAATTTGCTCAACTAATTTAATACTTCTGTAACATGACAACTTTTCCTTCATGACCTTCACAGCTGAGGATTAACAAGCACCTTGTTGGCTTGAACTGCCCCACAATGCCTCTTTTCATCCTGTTATGGAAAGCAAAAGCTCTGCCTTACAGATTCAAGGCTATTAGATGCAAAGGGAGACCACGAAGTGTTAAAAAGTTTTCTACAATCTCATGGATACATTCTTTGAGCCATTTGAAGCTGTGCACATTTTCTACCTGCCACGATTTTTGCAATTCATACATGTATCTTGATTTCAGAATGCTCATTTATGCTCTCCGGTACCATAGAAACTTGGGAATGATCATTGGGAGTGTTTTTCACTTTCTATGCTTTTTCAGCTTCAAATACATCTTGGGAAATAAATTGCTTGACCTATTGGAATAAAATCAGATAAAAACTCCACGATTAAGTCCTGTACTAACAAAATTCATGGCAAATCTGTGTTAAAATTTGAATCCTCTTCTTTTTGCAGGAACCTGCAAACTGCTTAACATTTCTTTGCCCTTGAAATGTAAGACTATTAATTAAAAGTTTCCCAGTTTTGCTCCATTATTAAAAAGGTCTTTACAGACTTGCTATTGGAAAGATTACTGTAGTGGAGTTGCTTGTTCTCCTATTTACCACTAATCTACAGGATGTTAAAATGAGAAATGAGTTGCCCTCAGTCAATTTTCAAGCTGGCAAATAGCCCTACTACTATATATCCACCAGTCAGCTTGCTCTTTCTGGCAAGAAAATAAATGACTGATTTTGCCGACAATTTGTTGAGGGCTGGCTGCAATACTCTAAAACTTCAGCCTCGGCTCTCCTCAGAACTGACTGTTCCTTTCCTTTCGACAGGGACAGCAGAGGTGGGCACACAGCCATGGAAATTCAACATCCACTAGATCAGTGCAAGCGTCCTTGTATTCAGCAGTTGAAGCAATGTTCTCAGCTGTGGACAAGGATATCTATCAATCCTAGCACCTTTGTTATGGGGGCAATGATCTTCAGGAAAGGTGGGAGACAAGTGGAAAAGCAAGCAGTGCTAATGCCTTAAGCTGCCTCAGTTGTTTCAGCTCAGCCTGAAAATGGAAGTGAAATGCATCACCCTGCATCAGGGAATTTGTACTGTTTCTTCTCTGCTCTTACATACCTGCAAAGAACGACACCTGAATGAAGCCTGAAAAATTTGTTGGAGGAGATGGGCCTCAAATTAACCCAAAAGCTCAGAACAGACTTCTGTTCTGTGGAGTACAGAATGTACTTACACTTTTAAATGTAGTACGGATTGTAAATTCTTGGGAGCTGGAGCTCTAGTTCATCGCATTTATGTTTTACTTTCAATGTTAAATAACAGTAGTTAAGGAGATACAGAGCCTGTAAAGTGCTTTTTATTTGAGACAAGTTCTTTTCATCTTGACTCACTTGAAATTTAAAAAAGCTGTAACCAGCCAACAAACACAATCACAAAGTTAGCCTCATACACCTGCAATTAGGTTAATGCATTTCACATTTTTACAACTGAAACTTCTTCCCCCTAATCCTGAGGCTACTTTTTGCTTTGAAGGAAACTCCAGTGTAGGCTTCCTTTTAGTTTTTTTTTTTTAATTTATTTTTGTAGGTAGTGTTTTGTCTTTAATACAATGATCTAGTTTTCCATGCAAGCTTGGGTGTCAACACTGAAATCTTAAAGAAACTACTTTGTATCGCTGTAATTTATCTAGCACATTCCGAAATGAAACAGCACAACATAAATCTCATATTAATACTGAGTGCCTTCCCTTACAATTTTTTTTCCCCTTTTACTATCCTGGCCACATTTATTCATATTAATATTATCAGATCTCAAGTTCTGCCTTAAACTTATGTCAGGCCAAGTTCTAGCACTTCAAAACTGAATTAAATTTAAAAGCATTGTCGCTAAGTCTTTCTAAATTACTTGTTACAATTACATGTTTAATATTACTATAAAAATTCTGAAGATCAGAGAGTCATACAAAAGGGAAAAAAGAAAGTTAAAAGCAATAATACAGGGTAAGACACTGAAAAACACAGAGACAAGAGGCTCAGAAGACATTAAAGCCTCTTTAAAAATCTAAATCTTTTGGAAATGTTTTGAATTTGATTTGGACATTAAAGCCAGGAATATCACTGTTACACCAAAAGGCAAGGAGGATATTAAATAATGATAATACATACCTATTATGTAGATAGTGTCTACCACCAAAATCAAAAAACTATGCTTCATTTTCACCACTCATAGGTAAAAAGTCTAATTCCATTTTGGAGAGAACAAAAGAAGAAATATGGTTCAAAGGGTAACTGTCCTAACACACGTAGCAAACAATGTACAGGATTTCTATCCTGCCTAACAGGGTCACTGCGGCTACCAAACGGTCCAGCAGAAAACACTCTTTTCAATTTGTTTAGCAGTTGGGAGAGGGGGAGTAATAAACAGGTGAGGTATTTAGCAGTTTGGTGAACTATCCATTTCCAAAATCTTAATTTTACCCTTGGAACTACAAGAGCAAGTACAAGCTAACACCTGACTACACCTATGAGGTGCAGAGAGAGAACGGTGAGTGTGTATTAATGTTCAAACACAGCGTGGTCACCATGTCACTTCTCTGAGTAGTGTCTAGACCTCTGCTGAGAGAATTTTGTCTTCTAACATAATGTCACTCAGACATCTCCTTGCAAAAGGAATAAATACTATTATCCTGAAGGGCATAGAAAAAGACACTATCTGCAAGACACTCTGGGATATGATTCTGAAACAGGTGGTATCAGTAGGAATCATCCTTATCACCATCATCATTAACTAAAAAAAAAAAAAAAAAGAAAAAGAAAAAGAAACTGTGCAGCTATGTGAGGCACAAAAAGTGCCTGAGATACATGAGGCAACGTGGCTGTCCTGGTGAGCGATCTCCAAGCACCTGGACCAGGTCTGAGAGTTTGAACTGGTCCCACTCAGTGCCCAGTGTTGATACTTTATATGTTAGCAGTTAATGAAAACGTCTTATTTAACAAATAAAAAGGAAAATTCAATCTGTCTAACTTTCTGCCAGTGAGGCCTATTTTCGTTAGCAAGTAGCAGGTTACCGAAGGACAGTGCTACTTTCTCAGACAAGTACAAACCTGGCTGGTGTAGCCTAGCAACCTAATACAGAAATGATTCTGAAAAAGAGGATTCTTATTGCAACGTTGCCACAGATGCACTATCAATTGCAAGCCAAGTCGTGTTTGTCATTTCACAGAGGTTCAATCCCCCTCTCCTACCTGAGCCAAATCCCTGCGTTTGGGCAAGGTATTATCACACATACACATCCATAAATCCTCTTCCATCAGAGATTTAAATACAGACTAAAAAATTCCAGAAGTCTAGGGGCAAACTAACATGTTAGGAATAGATGGCGAAAACAGCATTATTTGTATAGGTCTATTGCAGCAAGGAAAATTCACACAGCACTTTATATACTGCTGACAGTAATGTATGTCCTTGTTGCCTGGATACCTCTAGTGAATTACCAAGCAAGAGTGTGAGTCTTTTTTCTAGTCAGTATTAAATAAAAAAATCCCAGCCTCCTACTTCATAAGAGGCAGAAGCACATCTAGGCTTCCTGCGCCCCTACCAGCTGAGTGCAAGAGACAGATCAAACCTTGAAAATTTTAAATCTTGTGGGTTGCTGTGCCACGTTATGAACTAGATCTCATACAATTCATCATCCAAGTTTCAGAAAAAACAGTTCAAGAACTCAAAATAATGAATTCTGTCATTTCAAATAGAAGCGTGAAGGGAGAATTATGAATGAACCTTTTAAAAACACGTATGTGGAGGAAGATTGCCTTTCTACAAAATGAAAGCAGCAGGCTTCTATTTAAACGGCCCCATCCTGAAAGTGAGACCTTTAATTTTCAATTAACTTAAATGGACAATTGAAAGAGGTTTGAAAATGTGTTGGAGCCTTTCAGTTTGACAGATCTCAGCTCTGGCATTACACACAGCATTCTGACCTGATTTTTAGGGTGTGCAGATTTAAAATTGAAAATTTGAAATTAAAAATATTTGTTTCAACCAAAGCTATTGCAAGACATTCAAACCTATTAATCTGTTAGAAGAATATTTTCTGTATTTTCTCATCATATGTTAGATACTGCATCATTCATTAAGATACATTAAAACCTAAGAGCTGCGCCTTCCCACAACCTTGCTATTTTATGTTGCAGCAATACTTTAATTGAGAAATTAAATTCTATCACAGAACGTATTACCATGTGCAACAGGTAACTATTTACCACAGAAATAAAACCTTTATGTCCTAAAGCAGTCGACATTACCAGTCTACATTTCCAGTACAAAGCAATGATCTAATACTACATACCTTATATCAACATGATGCAACACAGGCAAACCAAACTAATTTTCAGACTTACTATTAATTTTTAAACACAGAAATAGAAACTTCTGAACAGCTGAGCCACTTCATTAAATAAAAAATGAAAATAAATCAGAGAATATTTCATAACTCACAACCAGGAAACAGAACTTTGAAATGATTGAGAAGTGAGGCAGAGAGATCCCCACACTGAATCAGTCTGTCAATAACTGGAGTACCTCGCCCCAGCTACTTGACAGGTGTAAAAGCACAAAACTGCTCCACTCAGAACCCCACTAATGCCAATGATACACTCTTAAATCAGTTGTGAATTATTATTGTTTTGTTATGATAGACTCAATTCTCAAATAAACAAAACCAAGCAAAAAGTGTTTTGGTTTTTTTTTTCGCACCACATGGGTTATCACATTACTAGTTACAAATTTTTTTCAGGAATTTTCTTTCAATTAATGACCTGCTAAGAAGAATTAACATTGCTTAAAGTAATGTTTTGTTTCTTGTAGCCATTAGAAATTTATGTACATCATGCAGATTTGCAGATGACACAATGACATGTGCTGGATCCCCTTTTTCCACTCCAGTTATAAGAACTTGAAGAGACAACATGGACCAATCTCTTGTAGCACTGAGTCCATATGCATATAATATAAATTCTGCTGTGAAGTTTAAAACAGGAGCCATATCAAGCACAGAGACCGAGTTCTAGTCTTGCACTACTGTAGTTGTTTGGTAAACTCAAGAGAATCAAAATGGATTTGACTCAAAGATTCAAATTTGGCCAAGCAATACTAGGCCTCATCATCAGGAATGGGAGTAGCAAAGATGTGTTTATACTAGAACACCTTTTTTAGGGAGTTGGCCTGGAGATGCAGCAAACACCAGTTGGCCATCCCAGGAACTGGCTATCACGGCCAGACCACAGGGCTCTCATTTTCCACGCTGCACCTCCAGTGTTCTTCCCTGGTGGGAGGCAGCATAGATGGCAGTGGTGGCTCAATGCTCTCTGAAGCTCCTCCAACACACTGCCTAAGGGTACTTATACTAGTCATCTCGGAGATGCAAACTGGACCTCTGCATTGATCTAGTTTGTCATTAGTGCTACTAAATACAAAATCCCAGAATACAGATGTTTCTCTGGTTACATGAGATATGCTGCAGAGAAAATCTATCTTTGTGTGAAGGAACCACAAAGTTTGTGTTCTGGGAAATGAGTCCAAATGTGTGACCTACTAAAATCAAAGGTAACACTGTGAACAAGATAACAGCATTCTGATCTTGTCCTACATCTGATTTTTTAATTAATTAATTTTTTTTTAGATAGATGTATGAAGTGAGCCTTAGGCAGTCTGGTGCATTTCAGTAAGAGAGAGACAGGGACCCGAGTACAGGGCAATGGAAAGAGCTCTTTTAAAATATTTTTTTCCTCTCAGCACCTCAGAGACTGAAGGATAATGAGGTATGAACTGAGTTACTACTGAGCATTTTCCCTTTTCCCCACAGTCCCCGTTTTTGTCATATGACTATAAAAAGGAGGAAAATAATGAAATAACCAAAATAGCGTTTAAGATATTTGAACATCACCTGCATGCATATATATTTTTCATATGCCTCCTATATAAATTGTAAGGTCTTCTTTTCTTAAGGAATAGTGGGAATTACATAGAACTTTGTAGTTTTCTTCAGCACATAAGAGACCGAGGGACTTTGAAAGCTGTGTAGCATAGCGCATTTCATTCATTAACACAGTTTTAATGGACTCAGCACCAATTAACAAAGATGTTACTTTACTGTGTTTGTAATATAGATGAGAAATCACAGTAAACTGAAGTATGTTCAGCACTGTATAAAAGGCCTATCAAAGGACGTAACATACCCTTGCAAATGTGAAAAGTCGGTTTAAAATACTGTTTGCATTGCAACCTACTGTCTACTTCACAAAATACTTGACTGTATCTCCCATTTCAATGTAAAGAAACAAATGTTCAACGCACAGGTGTGACATACGAAAGTTTACTTTCACCAGATGTACCCTGTAAACAGTGCACCTGCAACACTGTAAATGCACTGGAAACACTGCTGGATCGCTCTGCAAAACTCATCCTTGGCTTGCTTTGCCTATTTCGTGTTTGAATTTAACTTTTTATAACGTTTTTTACCCTCAGGAAAGTATTTCGGGCTTCTTTACCAAGGCATCGAGCCCTGGCCGAGTTCTGCTTCTGGGGGCAGCCCTACAGTAACAAATCCGTCTGCGGCACAGGTCATCACGAAGGTGGGGGGCGGAGAAATAAGGGAGGCAAAAGCAAAAAGCCGTCAGACAATCTTCCTAAATGCAGTGCAAAGCTGTGACTTCGACTGCTGAAGAGTCACGCCTTCCAGCGGTGCCCCAAGCTGCCCGGTCGCGCCGCAGCGCGCAGCAGGGCCCGTCCCGC
>NW_008587261.1:0-5474 GCF_000691845.1 Merops nubicus | reverse complement strand
AGATATTGAACAGCACTGGTCCCAGTAGTGTGGTTACCAGAAAATTATCTATTCTAATAAAGCAATTACCAAGTCTGACTTGCTTTTCATTCCACCATGTTCCAGCTCCCATCCCAGTCCTTATTTCCCTGGAATATGATAACCAAGTGGATACAGCACCAGGTAGTCTAGACAGAAGTGCTCAGGCCTTCTATTTATACATCTGTCCTTCTGGTAGCCCATCCAAATTGCTTTTAAACTTCTGTTAAATTTCACCAGTTTCAAGACATGGTCTCAAGCTTACAGGGTTATTACTCTTCTAGAGGTTTTGTGAAAATCAGAAGCTGGCTAGAAGAGAAAGTGCCAGACTTCCACTCCTTTGAGAGAAAGGCAGTGGTAACTCTCTGTATGGTGCACATTGCATCAGCCACCCGACTAATCACAGGTGATACCACTTATCTCAGCTCATACCTTGACACTGTGACAGAGATCAAGGCAGCATAATTCACACTGTCTTTGAGACAACACTGGTACAAAGTGCTGGTGAGGAATGAAACTCGACCCTTTTCTTTATAGTAAATTTGTATTTTGGTTGTGAACTCATTTGATTCACCAAACCTGGTTATTTCTTGGTTCCAAATTTTAGCTCATGTTGAACTCATGGTCAGCCCTGTGAAGTGGACCATCTGTTTCTGCTAGTATTGGCAGAGAACTACAGGCTGGTTTTTATGCAGCTTAGGCCACTCATGACAGCCTTCCACTAACTTAAACAAAAGACAATAAGCTGCTTGGCAAAACAAAATATATTTAAAATCATTAACTAATTAACTCTCAATTCCCTCCCAAGAAGTACAAAACAGCGTTTCCTTAGCCTTATTTTAATATGACAAAAGAGACAAAGAAATTAAGCTAGTTGGCCCCATTGCCGTGGCAAATCCATGGGACAGTCACCACTAGGACTTCAGAACCTCCTGACTGCCAGCACAACACTCCATCCCTGGCCCATCTTGGCCTTCTGGCTGTGACAAAACTAGCAGTTGCTTACAAGAACAAGCTGAAGGACAGAGATAACAGCACCTGAATGCTACATGAACAAGGGATTGTGGCAGCTCCCTTTAACAATATAAACCAATTATTTTCTTCCAGCTCTGTTTTCCATCTTAAAAAGGATTAGTCAAAGGGTTATGTGGGATTATGGAATTAGCCTTTCACCCCTGACAAATGTAAGTTCAAATATTAGTTTGGAGCATGAATGAAAAAGTTTCTTCCATTCCAGCATAGTGCTTATATGTTAGAAAAGCACGACATAAATTGGCAGAACAGTCCCAGGAGCAGAACAGCAACAGTAGCTTCTGCACAAGTATCCACAAAAAGTAAGTGTGTGTATATATATACAAAGTATATACAAAATATATATACACATATACCTGCTCACACTAAAGAATAAGGAAGGTGGAATAGGTGTGCATGTTTAGAGACAGGATGGCATTGAAATGTTGCCACTGAATCTGAATCAGGAGACCGAGGTTTAGTTTTAGCCTTGCTATGACTCCCTGGAGTAACTTTCCCCAGGGAGAGTCACCTTTAATCACCAAACACTGAAGTATCTGGTTGAAGGCAATCATCAAAGCTCCTCTTCAGTTTCGGCAGAAAGACATGTAAAAGGTTATCTATTCCACCTACATTCCACATCTATCCAGTGAGGACAGTACAACGAATGTTACACACTCTCTTGGATGTAGATCTTGCTCTAAGGTTGACATGTACCCAACCTAAATCCCTTCCTGCTCTCCATCTTTGTTTTGCCCAACCTATTTAGATGAAAGTCTGAAAACCAGGTGACTGTTTTTGTTGACAATTCACAGCAAAAGGATCCTGTTACATGCCATGGAAATTTAATGTGACTAAAATCCCAATATTGAAACTAGATAATAGAGAATGAGATGACAATTATGGGCAATTTCCAGCAGGAAAAAAAGGGTTGGAAAATTCCGAACTACAAAGTAACGCCCCACTAAGGCTTTGATTTCCACCTAAAATAATATTAACATTGCAGAGGAAAATATGAAACCTGTAACAGAAAATGTTTCTAAGTGAATCTTCTGTTCCTACAGAAAAGACGGACTCTTCTTTAATAAAGGAGATACAACTTCTCTGTACGGGCTCATGACAGCAGTGGACAGGCAAAGAGGTTTTCACTTAAGCAGCGGCTGGGATCAAGCTGACTCCAAAATATAAAGAGAACCATGCAAAAAATAATCAAAGTTGGTTAGAAATGGCAGCAGCATAGAAGTCCAAACTCCAGCCTCTGCCACGGTGTACACTGTGAAAACAGCCAACTCGGACAGCTAAAAGTAGCAACATTACCTGGAGACTCTGCACCTTAGCTCTAAGTGATCTTTGGTCTTGTAGAAATGTGTACCGACATCACAAATGTAGAAAAGATGTAATTTATTCTTCTGTTTTACTGGAATACCCAAAATTCAAGAGATTTCACCAAAAAGAACCTCTGTCCTGAAATTTCATTCACATTCATGAAAAGTTGTCACTTTTGTGACAACTTAAAGTTAAATCCCTTCAGAAAATCAAATCAACAAAACACAGAAAACAAAGTGCAGGAATGTATCTCTTGGAAGCAGTCATTTGTCTTCAGAATGAAAAGAAAAAAAAAGAGAGAAAAAAAAAAAGGCAGAGAGTACAGCCTCCAGCAGCAGAATGATACATGGAATATTTAATTGTTCCACCATCCAGGAAATTCCTGCAACACAAATATAGTTTACCTTAGAAAACGTAGATTGCTTTCGAAAAGACACAGAGAACATTGACTTTTCCTAGGCACAGATTACAAGGAAATTTCCCAAAACTGAAAAACATAAAGGTCTTAACAATGCAGCTGTGAAGAACATAGCCCTTTCTTTGAGGTGGAGTGCTTTCTGCAACAATGGGTTATTTCATATTAACTGTAATAATCAATAGACTTAAACACACACTTCAGTTTCAAAGAGAATTTAGCTAATTTGAAATAAGGTTACTAGAAAGCTGAATAGGAACATCCATGGATTGTTTAATGCAGTTTAATCAATCATCTTAAAAAGCAAGCAAGATTAATATTTATAACCTGTCCTGTTATAAATAACTCTAAATAATAATTCCTACCTACATTAGTGATAAAAGTGAAGAGAGTGGGAATTCAGATCAGATGAGGAACGTGCTTGTTACGGGTTGCTGAGGCAGAGAGGCAACATTTAGATTCCTACCTACTTGTTTTCCTACTGTCAAACACCAGTGCAGCTACAAAAGACAGACTGTTGTGACATAGCCAGCGACACTGATTTTGTTTCACATTTTGTAGCAGGCTCATACTTCAGATGAAGTTCAGGCCACGGCTTCCTAATTTTACTCTAAATCACTTGGCACACTTTTTGGAGCTATGAAACAAAATGAGTGATGATACCTAACAATTGTGTGTGGCAGGTAAAATATAGAGCGTTCCTCTTGTGTGGACAAACTGCAAACATGGAGAATGCCAAGAGCAAAGCCTAGCTTGAAAAGTCACATTTATGCTCAGGGACAGTCTAAGCATTTGACAAACAGTTAAAGATAAATCCTGTAGTAATAACAGACAACAAAATGGTACATTTCTCCTAAAGCACTTATACAGGCTCTGGAAAGATGCCCAGAAACAGCCCGAGGCATGAAAATAAATGATAATATCTGTAAGTTTTCCATAATAAGTCAATAAGATTAGAGTAGTACTGAGATAACGGGCAGTGAGGATACCAACTTTCTGAAAAGGGAAATTGGAACGGAGGTAGATAAAGGGTGACACTGTAACGCAAAAGCTCTTCTTAAAGGTAGATTATTATTCACCGGAGAAAAATCCTTCTTTGCACTGATGAATACAGAAAATAGGCATTTCCTTGGATAAACTTCCTTTAAAACTTCTGGAGAAGGAAAAATCAAATAAACTTTTTCTTCCATCAAGAACGAGCTTGTTCTGTCAAGTGTGCAATTATTACTTTCCTATGGCAGAACTGCAAAATAACTATTCAGGAGTGATCATTCTCAGAAGACAGTCCTTCACAGCCTTGAAGCTGTGATAACTCCATCTGTAGTTTGAAAAGGATCATTGATGCCTTACATATTGCCTACATTAAACAGAAAACAACTGAGGTAATATTTTTTAAAAATCAGTGTAAATAAGACCCGTGTAAAAAATCCACATGTACACTTTCACATTCCTTCCAACAAGGACTACTTTAGTGTACCTTGGTACCTTGATTTTAATCAAAATTGATTAGGAATACATTTAAATTGATCAAAACAAAGTACTTTGGATTTGGAGAAGTCCACATGATAATTTGTAGTACTTTGATTAAAATCAAATCCAGTTTATACTGGCAGAGAGTAGAGTTAGATTAGATGTAAGGAAGAATTTCTTCACTATGAGGATGGTGAGCCATTGGAACAGGTTGCCCAGGGAAGCTGGGAAGCTATGGGTGCTCCATCATTGGAGCTGTTCAAGACCAGGCTGGATGGGGCCTTGCACAACCTGGTCTAGTGGGAGGGGTCCCTGCCCATGGCAGGGGATTTGAACTAGGTAATGTTTAAGGTCCTTTCCAACCCAAACCATTCTATGATTACACTAGTACACATTTGTGTAGAGATAAGTCTCAAAGAAGCAAGGTACCATAATCAATTATTTGCTGTTAGAAAAGACAGAGTTGCCCCACTTATCTAAATTAACGAGACAGGCTATCTCAAGATCCAATTCTTGAAAAACTATGGGATGTACCTTTCTCTGTGTTGAGCAGTCACAGAGAGGAAGATTACAGATACACAGTAACCTCTTCTGCAGGTGTAGCTCCTGCACCATCCTAAGCAGGGCAAAAATTGGATGCAGGACACCGGTCCAGTGTGACCTGGCTCGCCTGAAATCAGCGCAAACTAGGACACAAACCACTTCTTGAGTTACGCCTGCTGTAAGCAGCCCTAATTGTCAGTCAGGACATGCTACCTGAGCCCACCGATACACTGTCAGTGGCACCTGGTAACCATGCCAGCCGTGCTGGAAGCCAGGCACAGAAACGCGCAGGGTCTGTCCCCCTTTGTCGCACGCATCTCAGTTAGCTAACGCAAATGAGCATATGGCATCTGTCACTTCGGGATACCAAAGGAAGCTACGCTTCAAACTTGATTTCAGAGCCAAGTCCATCGGTTCCGTACTGACTGCTCCTGCGGCCTGAAAGGAAAAAACTCTGAAATGCACGTGTTCCAAACCTGACCCTGGTTTGGAGCAGGTCCTGCCCGTGAGTTACCTCCCCACGGCCGCGGTCCTTTGGCTGGATCTGTTAAAACGTGAAGCGCAAACCCCCAAAACCAGCAGGCCCCACGTTTCCCCGCGGCGGGAGGCGAAGGCTTCGGCCGAGTCCGGCGCGGAGAGCTGCCTGCAGCCAGGCGGGTGCGGGGCCGCTGCCAGGCGCCGCTCTGAAGGA
>NW_008587260.1:0-493 GCF_000691845.1 Merops nubicus | reverse complement strand
TTCTATGATTCTGTGATTCTATGATATTGTGTGCCCATGTCAACATCTGTGTACAGATCTGCCCAAACTGTTAATGGCTTATGTATGTCTGCACGTGTGACAGAGAGGTGCAAGTACCAGAAGAGTGGGAGAGTGTATTACCTGCCTGCCTACAAATGCACATAGCAATATATTGAGAAGAACAAAGGGCCAGCTGCAATCACTCAAATGTCCACTTCCAAAATATGAAGCACTTTTAGTATTTTTTTTAAAAAAACAAACACAAAGACAGTGAAATACCCTCTTCTTTGCTCTCCAGTTTCTCTGGTTCAGAATCAGAAATGTGACCTATCTTAATTGTTTGATACTGGCACACAGAAGAACAGTGGGTTGTGTCCCTAGCTTGTATCACTGAGACTGGAATATACAGCAGCTACGTGGTCAGTTCATAGGAGGAGTCAGGGATTCCATCTCCCCTTAGGAGAGATTGCACTAATGTAATCTCATAGAATCA
>NW_008587259.1:10109-19202 GCF_000691845.1 Merops nubicus | reverse complement strand
CCAGCCACCCCCCCCAAACCAGTACACTCTTAGACACATGCACACACACACAAAAAAAAAAGTGAGTGAGCTTTTTGCTCCTTTATGTAGAAGATATGGAAGAACAGTTGGTGTCAGTTATTTATGTATTTATTTATTAGGCAGAAGTTGTTTTACTGAAATAAAAGAGAGAATTAGTTTCTTTACCGGGGCATATATTTATTTTTCTCCCCACTAACAATCCCTGAAGTGGTTTGAAAGATAACACTTAAGCAGGTTGCTAATGTCCCTGGCACATGGCTATGGCCTCACTAACCATAGTCTGAGTCATATTGAGAGGCCAATCCACAAATGAAGGAAGAGAGGAAAATTTAGGTTTCCAAAGGAATTTATTACCATTCCCTCAGCTATAACGAAAGTACCACAAAGAAATTTGGATCTTTTGTTCACTGGAAGCATAGACTTCACACTAAATCCACTCTGAACATCTGTCAGAATCTTCTTCCAAATTCTCAAAGGTCAACTGAATAGGAGCTTAAACCTAAATTACTTGAGTGTTTGATCCTCTGTTTTTAGTGGAAAGCTTGAATTATTCACTCTATTTGCCTTTTTTCATATCTTTTGGATTGTTAGAGCTGTCACCAGAGAGCATGTGGGTGGAAGCAGCTCTTTCTGCTTCTGTGGATACGGCTTCATCTTACACCTGCCATGTTTACATGGGAAAAATGGGATATAGACGCCTCCAACCCCTCCCTTTTTACTATGTCCGGGTCCAGGTTTCTTTGCTATTTGACTGACTGCAAAATATTAATAGTGTTGTCTACTGAATTCTACCTATGACCTAGATTTCTTCTCTCCAGAGAGCTGCTACACCAATGTTTGGGTTTTTTCACACATCCTTATAGGGGGGAAAAAAAAGGGAGTTTAGAGTTTTGTTTACAAGGGATTTTTCTCTGATTTCTCCTCTGTTTATTGCCTAGTTCAGGACCTCCACTATATAACCTGAGGGGAAAAAAACCCCTATGTTTTTTTGGCTATGTAACGGATATTAAAACATTATCTTAAGAGTGCATGTGGACAGTCTTTCTCCTGAAATGGGTATACTGAGACATCTTTTGAAGGTCTCCTGTACCCGGTTTCCTGTAACAGAAACTGCGTACTTCACCAAGCACACGGTGTGTCAAATAATAATCTTTCTGTTAGCATTGCAATATGTTTAGAAAGCTTGCTGCACAGTTTAAATGTATTTTCTTCTGCTGCTTCCTCCCTTTCTTGTGCTCTCACCTATATAGGCTCTCTTTTAAATTTTGATCATCCATGTGCATATGCCCTGTTATCTGTAGCTGTATATATTCCATGTGCATTATTTTTATATGGTAATTGCCATCCTTTTTTATTTATTCTTTTGATCTGCCCGTCACCTGTGCCTTCTATATCTCATACCAATTATCTTGTGCTTTTTGAACTAATGGTGCTTATGAAAAGGGGGGAATAAATAGCATGCATGCTCTGTTGATAGAATAAAACAAACGTATTAAAACCTAAATGAAATACAAGAAAGTAATGGACCTTCCAGTGTCCTGTCATCTGAGGAGAGAAACCTTCTTATCTTAAAAAAAAAAATAAAAAAATTGGTTATGACCAACATGGTACATCAGCCTGCTGTTCTGTGAGAATCACTGCTGCCTGCTAGTGGAATTTGTATGCTCTTGCAATATATTCACACTTCCAAATACCTCAGAAGAGTTTAGTTGTATTAAATTGCACTTCAGATGGCTAGTCTTCACTTCAGGCCACAGAACCTCTGATCGTATCCCTGACCCCCAAGAGACCTATGTTGTTACCTTCTATGTTCTACAGGTACTTGATACTGACCAAAGAGTATGGGTATCACTGCTCTGAATGCTCTGTGGTTTGTTTTGCCCATATTCCCCTGTTATACTACATACATAGCCTTTTCATCTATTGAAACCTGAACATTGGATGATATTTGTGTTTACTTTGCAATACAGCAGAAATCCAGGATTGACTGTTTTAAAACTGTTTTGAAAAGGTAAGCATCTAACTTTGTTTACTAGCAGAGGGTCTGCTTTAAGTAAATGCAAATTTTCATATACTGCATTTAGGTTTGCTCCACTGTGGACTGCATTGTGCAGTAGGACCAGAAGAATTTCTCCCCCATAGTCAAATGCAGGCATTTTTGTTTTAGAATCAGGAGCATACCTTGAAATTTACAGTGTTTGGCAGCTTTAATGTTGACTGTATCACTTTCCCATGCAGATTGGTTTGATGGGTTAAATACCATGGAAAGATTTGTCTCCAGATCTTGGATATCCTTATTACAAATTAAGTTGAGCTCTGTGAAATTTGCCTTTTTGTTTGTTTTTTTCCCCCTTCTCTCCCCCCCTCCCCCCGCCCCTGTTTTTTTTGGTGTCCAATAATATGATAGATGACAACACAAACATTTAATTCAATTGTCATCTTGGCAGCTGGGGGTGAGGGACCCTGGTTGTGGATGTGGTACCATTAGGGGTCTATGATGTCATGTCAAAACCAGCGCCAGCTCTAACAAGGCTGTTCACAGCAGTGAGGCTGTGCTGTAAAATCCCTTCTAGACTTCATTCTCCTCCAAAAAAAACCCTTGTGAATAGGAAGCGACGGATAATGTATGTTTTATATAGGGAAGCTACTGGATAATAAATTTAAAATTAAATAATTCTGATATTTAAACCTCCAAACTTTTCTTGCTTTTGTACTACTGCACGTATGCAGAAAACAGCCTGGCAGAAACAGCAGCCCAGAAAAGCTTGTGTCCTGCAAAGCGCTGCTCATCGGAGGAGAAGACGCAGTGCATGGAGCCAGTTTGTGTGTGGGCACAGAAAACCTTGCTGGGGTTAAGCAGCAGATGAGCCCCGCGGTGGTCTTGTGTAAGCAAGCCAGGAACACGGTAGCAGCTGGCACACCAGGCTGCCCTGCGTTGGACTACAGTCACGCTGGCACCACTCTGTTCCTCTGATTGGGTACTCCCCACGACTGATTAAAAATGCTGATGCTGTTTCCGTGCTCCTTTCCACTTGGAGGAGAAATCTCTTTTCCCCACCCCCAAGCCCACCTCTAGGATGTAAGTAATGGTGAGAAGATGAAGATGAAAACAGTGCAGTCTGAGTGACTGGAAATACAGCAGTCTGCTTTAGCTGCAGTGCTATAGTAGGAGTCGTCTTCAGACTTCTTACCTTCGATTTTTCAGCACAAACTGCTTGCAGGTTTTTGAAGGCTGTGAAAGGACTTAACATTTGTGTGTTAGTGTTTTCTGTGTATCGTCATATCGCCTTGCTTTTCCCTGGACAGCTGTTTTCAGAACTCCATGTGGAAATCTTTCTACTGAAGAGAGATAAAAAGGATTCTTAATCTGATTCTCTTTGGATCTTTCTGTTTTTATGGTAAGTGGCAGCATGTATTGGCTGAGCATAGCTTCTTTGCTGCAGTGCTCATGCTCTCTCCCTCTCTTTCCCCCTCCCTCCCCCTTCCCCTCTCTGTTTTTGTCCCCCTATGTTCTTCGATAAGCCTTGTGACATTCACTTACTATCTAGTCATTGTTTTAAACATCTTCATAAAAGATGTTAACTGACTAAAATACAAGTTTTCTTTGTATTTTCCTCTATCTCCTCTCCAACCCGGAGCTCTGAAGTAGTGATTGCAATCTGAGCACTGCCTCTTTGTCCTTGAAATGGGAGGCTTGAGCATTGCTCGCAGTTGCTTGTGGCAGTGACGGGATAAGGTTCTGGGGAACTGGAATTACAGATTTGGGAAAGGTGACTCATTTCTGTAGGTCTTTGCCATTGTGTTAGAAGGGCATAGAAAACCCCTACTTGAGCAGCCATCCAGAAAACTCTGAAGCCCCTCAGTGTTCAAGTGTGGGGCAGACGTGGTTTGAGCTGATACTTGCTGTCAGTGGCATAGGAAGGATGGGCTCTTGCAGCATTTTTAGTATAAGCCTATGTCATCAGGTGTCTGTAAATTGGACTTTTCGCATCTTACAAGTGCAAACCAGGTGGGACAAGAAGTTACAGAATAGGCAGCCTAATAACTCTCGTCACACTCTGGTATATGCAATTGCAAATTCTCAGCCTTCTGAAGTGCTTTACAATTCCATAGTAGAAAAGAAATGCATTTCAAACGTTTGATAGTCTGTGCTTGCATAATTCATACTATAAGCTGTTACAGCTCTGATTTTATAAATAGGAAAAGTAATTATTTAGTCCACAGTAAACTGTGCCCTTAGACATCTTTTTTTTTTTTTTCTTTCTAGTTTGTTGCATGAGATTTAAAGTAAATGTAAATATATGATTTCTGATAGATATATTCCTTTTGGGTTTGGTATGAAAGGACTAGAAAAATATTAATTTTAACTTGAATGTTTTTCATGTTGTGAATCCATTATGTGGGTTGACTACACATAGACCTTACACACTGCAGGAATAATAAAGACTACTAAATCTTCAAAGGTCAGCTGAAGGCATAGATTTAACATTGGCTCAAACTCATCACACGCTGGTCTGCCTTCAAAGCGAGGCAAAGAGATGATGTGTTCTTATACCGAGGTAAGATAAGAACGAAGCTTTTATTCTGTCTCTGCACTGCCTTTTCTGGGTTTAAGCAGAAGATATGGTGATGTCTGGAAATTGTTTTCTTTGTTTAATGTGGCTTACATTGTGGCTTAATAAACTAATTTTGTTCCTAATTTATCATGTAATGCAGAAGGTTTTGCTTCATGTGAGCTGTATAGCTCAACAGAGTTTGTGTACCTCCTTCACCTTCCCAAATGAGTAAAAAACTTGAAAACACTGCCATTATTCTAAATACCCTTCATTTCTTTTCTGTACTTGGGTGTAATGTCTGCTTGTATTGATAGTGTGTATGTGTGTTGGTGGGGGCTGGGGAAAAGCCCTGGTTAGGCAATTGCAAAAGGTACTAGGGGGAGGAGGAGGGTTACACAAATCTGCAGGTAGAGGACTTCATGGTGCAGTGAGGTACCTGCTGCATTGCTTTCACAAAAAAAGCAGTGGTGCCCAGCACATAGCCCAGATGTCAGTGGTCTAAGTCATCTCCCCCTCAGACCACGCATTATGGCGTCATGTTGCATGCGCTGGTGCAGCTGATCCCAAGACCTGTTTCCCTTTTCACTGATGCAGTGAGGGCATGCTGCAAATCTGCCTCCCTCCTGCTCTCTGGTAGGCAGCAGGTCCAGCTTGGCATCTGTGCAGCTCAATGAACTGTTCAAAGACTTTGACCTCTAGAACAGTCCTCCCCATGGTCTATTACAGAAAGGCTTTGGCACTATGTGGGGTCAGTGTGTGTTACTTGATTTTTAAAAATCAGTAACAAAGGTGCCCAGGTTTGTTTTCTTTCAGTTCCACTAAGTGCTGACACAATGACAGCATCAAAGAAACTTTTTGCTGTGAAAGAAGAGCAGCAGAGGTCTGGTTAACCGGCACGGGGCAGCTGTCCTCAGTGCCTGCAGGTTGCGTGATACTGCCCTGTGGAGACCAGGCTTCAGCTTCGCTGGATTAAATGTTACAAGTAATTGTATGTGTACATCTGGATGTCGAGGTGTTTACTGTACCATTTTTTTCATTTAAAATTACTGTAAACTTAAAGCACAAGAGGGTTTGCAAAATATATGCACAATCTAAATAATTCTGAAGATCACACAGTTAAGTACGGTACTGTATGTTTTTATTTTTAAAATTATTATTATAAAATCAGATATTCCTGTGCCTTAAAATAATCTACATTCTTACCTCACATCTAATACAAAAAAATTACTCTTGTCTAAGTAAGACAATTTCACAAAAGCTAATTTAACTTCAGTGCATAATCATATCTTTTTCAATAAAAGTTTAAAAGCCAAAGAGCCCAATGCAATAGACTATCTAAATAGCCTTGAGGCAAAAGGAGGAGAGAAAAAATAATAATCCTGAAGTATTTTCTCCAGTTTAAACCACATGAGCTTGCAATGGGGTGTTTGGAACCTGACGTCTATCTACTGCAGCTGAGAAGTCTATGCACTTAAAATCCTTGTCAGAACATCTTGTTGCAGGCCGAGGGCTTAAAAAAGAAAGATGCAGTCCTGTATAAAAGCCTTGAGAGGTAGACAGAGGAGTGAAATCCCCCAAATAACATGAAATTGAAATTGGTAGATGTGTTTTTAATTTCTTATGAACGCTCTGATAGGTGACTGCATGCATACTGCTTCCTTGTTTCACAGCATGGTGTCATGTTAATTCCTTTGCAGGGTGGCTGAAGACTGCATAGAAAACAACTGCAGGGGGAATATAAAAAGGGTCTGTTCCTTAGCCAACCAAAAGCACCCAACAGTCTGATGAAGTCACTGTGTTGGTTTTTTTTGTTTGTTTGTTTGTTTGTTTGTTTTTTCTGTGTGTGTTTACTACACTTTCTTCATTCCACTTGTCTGTAGAAACAAGATCTTTAAAGCTTTCTACTCCACAGATATTCAAACGTATATATTTATATTGTGAACATAAATGGATATGTTTTTACAGAAAGCTCACTCATTTTTTCATACTGCTTCAATAGTTTTATGCTTTATAATTGCTCATATCCTTTCCAACAAAACCTGTGCAGGCAGCTATTGATTATCTCTGGCTGAAGAATTCAGGCGATGGATTAGCCATGCCCCAATGTGCGAAAGCGACATTGGCACGTGCATGATGCAGAGATGAAGTCCTCAGTATCAGGAGGTGTTTGGGCTAGTGATTTTTTTTTTCAAAGCTTCTTCTGAAAACTGTTTAGAAGTGTTTTCACAGGTAATATACAGCATCATATTTTTACAAAAAACTCGTATGTGTAAGTTATAGTATATATTTTCTACATATATATTACATGTTAAGTTAATTGTGGTTTTACCTGGCTATTTCTTCAAACATACTGACGCACACAAGGGTAATTAAAAGTTGACTGCAATTTCTAGGCTTTCTCTGTTATTCATAGAGCTAACTTTCATGGGTTTCCTGGACATATTCTCTTGTTTAGTCCACAGGTGTTATCCAGGATGATTTCAAGGACTTAATAGCACTAATGCTGCCAATATTATAAATTTGTCTCTATATATCTGGAGACCTTAAGAGATGAGCTGTCTTCAGTTCAGTTGCTACTTCTGGAGTTCATAGATGTCTGGAAGTCCTGTGTATGAACACTGTGCGGTTTAACCTGTCAGAAGAAGCTGGGTGCTTTTGGGAAGTATTGGGATGGGTATTAGTGTGCTGCATGCTTTCTATGTATCTATGGGGAAGGACTAACACAGTTGTTAAATGTGTCTCTTAGTCTTCTGTGCATACGCTTCCCTCTTAGTAAGTGCTTTCTCTCTGTGCCTGTTGTATCTTGGGGATATGCGTCATATTTTCTGCATTTTTACAACTGTGTAGCAGTGTAGAGCTGTCAGATTCTTCATGGAAACTATGGCCTTTTGGTTCATGCTGTGCAGATTTGCTCCCATATAATTTCTGCATAGGAAATACTGGACAATAAGGTGAAAGATCTTCCATGCACTAAAGACCTTTTCTGAGTAGCATAAATCACAATTATGTTGTTCCAGATTCAGTGTGGTAATAATGGAGCAGCATTAGGCCTGCTTGCTTTGGGAAATATCAAAGGGCTGAAGCATTGTCAAGGGACCACTTTGTCTCACAGACTTCTTCAGCACCTAAACATAAAGTTTAATGAATAATTTTAAAGGCAAAGTGTTTAATTTCAAGTAATTATGAAAGTATTTGTAGCCTTTTTTGATGGAAGATGTGGAGAGGGCAAAACTCTATCCTAAATTGACTCAACCATCTTTAAGTGGTCCCATAATGGTAGTCTGAGATTACTAGAATAAAGAATGTTACGTTGTTTTATTTGCAGTATGAAGTGAAATGATGATCTTGTTAAAAGTTATGGGTTAGTTGCTCAGTATCCCAATGGAAGGAATGGATCTTGGCACTGGAGCAGGTAATGCAAATGTTCCAACACTGTGAACAACATCACTGAACAGGATGAGTATCTCTGAAGCTGCAAGTAAATCCTCAAATAGGGCAGTTAATGGTGCACAGCTTTTTGCATGATTTTCCTCTAGGAGAGTACAAGTCTCAGAGAATATTTTCAGGAAAGCCTCATGTTTCCAAGAGCTATATGTAGACAATTATAATGCTGCAAGACTCACCTCTCAAAGTACCTTCCCTTTGCCACTTCAGGAGGAGCTCAGGCAAGCACATCTCCAAATGTATCTCCAGCTCCAGGCTTGAGAGAAGACTAGTCCCCACCAGATGGTGACATCTGGACATGAGTTCAGAGATTTCCAGACTTGGCATTTACAATCTAATTGTCTAAAGGCAGACTTGCTGTCTGACAGTTTTGCACAGCTTGGTCCCTCAAAAGTCCGGACTACCCATAGATAAATGTTTTTTTAAAAGATAAACCAAATTAATTATTCTGAGTGCATTCCCTGGAATCACTTCAGTATTGCTGTTTGCTCTTTGTAGTGGTTTGTTCCATGTCAGATCTGACCTATCAGGTTACCACATGAGATTATAGCCACCAGCACATCTGGACAGCAGTCTGGCACCATGAGAACAACCATTTTAAAACGGTCAATATTCAGATGGCACCAATTAGGATTGCCGTGTCATGCTGGCGGTAAATGTCCTCTAAGATCCCAGGGTTACGAAGGTATTGACTGCTGTAGGAGGTGGGGGTCCTCATGTTTCTGCATAGGTAGAATAGCAGAAGTTAGTACTTCTAGAGTGTGGTTTGAAATGTGTCTTAGATGTCCCAAATCTCCTTTCAGGAGCCTGTTGCTATTTGATATGAAGCTAGGAAGAGTAGGGTTTATATCACTACTGCTGGGATATGATTGAAATAGATGCCTGTTTCAGGACAGCTTTTTAACTTCATCCATTTGCTCTTGTTTGTAGCCACCTGCATTAATTCCTTATTTTTATATTGTGCTAAGAGCCTTCAAATACAGAAATATGATTGTGTCTCCTTTCGTTTTTGGAGGAGGAAGTTAATTATCAAAGTCTCTTGAGAAGAGCAAGACTGAATCTCATATGAGCC
>NW_008587259.1:3394-10078 GCF_000691845.1 Merops nubicus | reverse complement strand
GTAGGGAAAAGCTAGCCTGGTGATTAGCTGTTTTGGATCACCAAGAGATATGTTCCCATTTCAGATAGTTTTCTTTGATAAAACTCTTTTCCATTAAAATCCAGCATAATACTTCACACATGCTGTATTAGATTCCTGTAAAATGCCAGCTGAAACCCACAGCTTTGTGAAGTACATTGGTATGTCTCCATGTATCCTGTCAGACATGCAATCTCTCTCCATGTGGTTGGTCTATTCCCCAGGCTCATTTCAGATCTTTTCTTGCTTTTATCACTGTCTCTCTCACATTTTCTCTTGACACATACTTTTTTACCTTTTCACAAACTGGTTTTATTTTGTTGGTTCTTCTTTGTTCTTCATGGAGATTATATTTGTATTAGATTGATTGGTTGGTTTTGTTGGGGTTTTGGGTTTGTGGTTTTTTGTTTGTTTGTTTTCCATACTGATTGTTCTCTTACTGTTTCTTTTGTTGTTGTTGGTTGTTCTTTGTTTCTTTTTTTACCATACTAGTTGCCACCCTATACTGAGCTCAGTCTAGGCAGAGCTCTCCTCTGATTCATTGCCTGTGGAAGAGCAAATATGGTCTTTTCTAAATGAAGATCTTGCGATGAAACCCCAATACATTGTGAAGCTCGTGTAGAAAAATGGAGGATAGGAGGCAATGATAAGCAAGTTTAGCAAGACAAAGGGACAGGAACCCAAGAGCCAAATAAAATGTCAATCTTGTTAACAAGAATACTTTTTTCCTGAATCTGCTAGAAAAATAGAACATTCTTTCGTTGTAGAATCTAAGGTTGAAGAACCATAACAAAGAAGAATTAGACAGGTGATACTGGTCATTGTTGTTTCAAGCTCTCTGAAGTTCCATGCAGGCAACACTGCATTGGTTTATGCTTAATGTTTTTGAGGTTATTGCCATAAAAACTCTTTATTTTAGATAAGAAGGAGAAAATTAATTAAGTTGAAGGCTGCTTTGTCCTCAAGAAAGTCAAATGATTACCTATTCTAATATCTTATTGTCCTTTGTTCCCATAGAAACACCTGCAGTATTTGGTTTTCTAACCTATGTCATTCAGATAATGAACTGTTCCAGAAATAGATGAGGGGAAATTCCTGATCTCATTTAAATTAAATCTAGGGTAGTTGAGTTTCTACCCATAGACTTATTTTTGTTTTGTATGATGCTGGGTGTTGGCAATAGTTGTCCTGTTTTTCTCTCTCTGCATCTTTATGTTAACCACCAGGTCAGCTTAAGTATAAGAAGTTCTTCCTAACTGCTCCTAACACTCTTGCTGTTAAACCATAAGCAGAATTTCCTTATTTTGTTTGATAATGTAGAATTTGTGTGATGTGGATTTCACAAGTGCTTTGGCAAAAGATTGGATAACCTTCTGATTCAACATGCTTCACAAAGTTTTAGATTCTAAGAATAATAGTCTCTGAACCATTCCAATTAATATATTGTCATAAAATTCTGGCTATATGAACAACTTTTGTCAAGCTTACATCAGTATTCCGTGTTCCATGGTAAAGTTGTTACAGTAAGTAATCATTGCACTATTGTCATCAGAAACAGATCTGCAAATAATATAAACATTTCTTGTGTAAGCAAAAAATGACTTTATTTTCCTGTTTACCTAAAAAGCAACATGACTCCAACATTTTTTGGTTAGCACAGAGACTTACATTTTAACACACCACAACCTAATTTATTTGTGACAAACTTCTAGGCCTAAATTATCCACTTGCTTTCCATAAAACTCAGTCAGATCAGCATTCAGGTAACTCTTTACCTGCAGCTTTAATTCTGCCTCTACTTTTTCACCTTCAGTCTCTCATCTTGCTCTTCCTAATTCTCCATTCTGTGCTTCTTCCAGGCTCTGCTCCATTCCCCCTCTAGCGTTTCTCTTCCTGTTCCTTGTGTTCTTTACCTGCTCTTCAAGGCTATTTCAGGTATCCACTCACACAGTGGTGTTTATTTTTTCCCTGAATTTCTGAGCAGAAAAAATTAACTCGGTCAGACCACTAAGTTATGGTACTTCAGCAGTGCGTGTTGTGCAAGTTAGCATTCTTTGAAACAGCAATTTTCTACTAATTGTTTGTAAAACAATGCAACAAGGGTGTTAAAAATTACATTACAATGCAGAGATGTATCAGAGCGGAAGTGCAGTGGCAGGTTTCAATGTGATAATCTGATTTCCTGAACTTAAGGTAAAATGTTCAAATTTAATTTAATGTATGTTACAGTGAGGATGGGTGATAGGCTTGTGCTTGTCACAATGCTCCTTGTGTGAGATTTGTTTCTGCCTGGTATCACTTCTGCTTACAAGTTAGGTTGAGAAGGAAAATACTGAGGAAAAGTGCGATAGGTTTTGGATACGTGCTTCATTTCAATCCCAAGAAGGTGAAGAGTGAGAAACACCAAGATGGATGGCACAGACTCACTGAGTTTTTTGGGCATTTTGCTTCAAGTTCAGGTTCTGATGAAAGAAACTTTATATATTTGGGAGTTGGCATGTTCTTTCAGCTATCCTGTGATAGCATGATAATTATTGCAGAAAAAACAGTTCATTTTCAAAGATTTTAAGTGTTTCAGACAAGATCACTTGAGATCAATGTACCCCTTAGTTCAACCCTTGACTCTTGAAACCCTTGCCAGTACTCTGTTTGTGCCAGGCTGCCCTACTTCTCCACAGGGACAGTATAGGGGAAAAAAGAATATTAGTAGATAATAAATAAATAAGAAAACTTATAGTCTTCTAGATTCTAAACCAAATAAAGTCCTCTAAGAAATTTTAAGAAAGATTTATCTTATTGTTACAGAACATGGAGTAATTTTCAGAATTTTCAGGATATTTGCCAAATAACATTGATATCATTGCTTCTTGTCATTGCCTGTCTAAAAATTCCCAGTTGTTTGCTTTCCAGGACATAACATGACGTCTGGTTAGATTTTGATGTGCTCTGATAGCAGTACACTCCAGGCTAAGTAACTTGCAATTGATATGGTGTTTTTCCTTCCCTGTTGTCAAACATATGTCCTCTTTTCTTTATAGACTCCAGGGGAAAAATGTGTTTTGGGACCACACTGTTAGCACTTACATTTTTTGAACTGCATTTTTAGAAGCATCTGTAAGCTGGCAAATAATTTTTTATAACTCGGGTTTAGCTTTGTGAGTAGTTCATTGCATTCTTGGGTACTAGCTCTGCACAACGCAGAGATGTTTTATTAGACAAAAAGCATGGAAAGGTACAGATTTGAGCATTTAGGAATTATTACACACCGCAATTCTGGCTGCCTACATTATGCGTTATTGTGGAGGACTTCAGTCATGTTTTTTTCATTGAGTTATCTTTGTTTCTTTTTATTTTCCTTGTGAAGTATTTTGCTCTGTCTCATAGTTTGTTTATATGATTAAAACCACGTTCCAAATAAAAACCTAATAAGTATTTCTTGATACATGTGTTTTTATGACAATCACTACAATTTGTGTTAATACCCCAATGGTAAATGGTTATTCTCCATGGAAACTGAGTTGAGATTATATTCTTTCCTTTGCTGATGTTGTCTGTTCTTACTTCATAGATAAGGAGCTGAGGTTCAGCCTGAAAGAGAAACATGCTCATTAGCTTAGGGTGCTGAATGTGAAACACTGAAGGCATGATTTTTTTCCCTGTCTTTAGCACCTTACAACATCTCATACAATCAGAATAAGGCTTGAATTGACATTGGCCACAGCTGTGAATGCAACAACTTTGATTAATCGGGTGTTGCAAGCTGGGTGCTTGGACTGTGGCACATGCTCACTGAAGTCACTTCCTTAGCACTGAAGGCAGAATTGGGTATACAATTGTGTACCTCAAATTAAAATTCAAATTCTTTAACCCTGGGACTAACATTTCTCTTCATGCAGTTTCAAACTGTGTTTCTGTATGGCTTCCCCTCCATGCTGAGGTTGGAGGGAGGCAGCATGATGCTGATGTTTGCCGCAGAAGTGTCCATCCCAAGCACGCACTGAGGATAAAAATTCTCTGTGGTTTGGAACTAAAATCCTTATCATACTGCAGAAGTGTAAAAGTGCTGAGCATATTTCACAGATGCAACCTTAATCCTGGCACTTCTTTAGGTCTGATGGCTTGATACTGCAAACTCAATAGTTTTCTGAAATAGTTGTGTTCTATGTCAGCACCTAAATATTTTAATAGACAATACAAAATCCAGAAATGTCATCCTCTAATATTGAGAAAAATGTGGGCTATATATGTAGGACAGATATTTAAGAGTTTCAGTTCTCTTCTTCCTGGGCTTGAGCAGTGTGGCGTTAGCATGGTAGATGTGTTTTTTTTTTCCATGGCTGGTAGGCCAGTCAAAAGGGGGAATTACGTCTTTTGCTACAGAGCTCCCTAATATTCTGATGAAGGTAGTTTAATGGAATAATTGTCCTCTACTGCCACAGACTTTTCTACCTTGCCATTAGGGTAATTCTTCCTTCTTTGTGATGTAGTGCGGGTGCTAGCCATGAGATCCCAATGGGTTCTTACCCGATGGTTTTTACCATTGCACTGACCCCCCTTGAGCTATAAGAGGGGCAAATGCAGGAGGAAAAAAAAAGGCATCTATTGCTGAGGGAAAAAAAAAACAAACAAACAAAACAAAACTAGGCAGTGTATTACTTCAGTAATCTTGTGGGTTTTTTTCAATAATATCTGTCCCCCTAGATAAATACACGTAGATGTTGCTAGCATACATTTTAAAATTGACTAGTGCTTTTCTGTGGCTAAAATGTTCTAAAGTAGCCTGAAATATTTAATGATCTCTATCTGAACTTCAAGCAGAGATGCTTTCAAATCTGTCAAAACAGATGTCCCAAGTCAGAAATGGCATTTTAAATTTTGAGGCACCTCTGTTTGTATGTGCATGGCTAGTGATTTTGTAGCATATTCACTCATGTAGTTAATGCCATAAAGCTGCCTTTTAAAAAGAAAAATCAATGCTGATTGGCTATTATGTGAGCAAAAATTCTATCTTTACAGTTTAGTATTATAATAAAATCCAATTAAATTGTGAAAATATTTTAATTCTGTCTCATTAACATAATTTTG
Organism: Merops nubicus; assembly: GCF_000691845.1. Taxonomy (NCBI): domain Eukaryota; kingdom Metazoa; phylum Chordata; class Aves; order Coraciiformes; family Meropidae; genus Merops; species Merops nubicus. Next base: position 4,975 of record NW_008587259.1, on the reverse strand, counting down.
AGTAAAGGACATAATATAAATATTATAATTACAACTGATCAAGTCCAAAAAACTGAAAAAAAAAATCTTTTCCTGTCTTAAGTGCTGTGAATGACGCAACTAATACTTGTGTGCCCTTGAATATCGTACAGGCACTGCCTTGTTTCAGAAGCTTTGCCAGAGGGTCTGGCCAGTGAACCAAGGTTATGGGAATGCAGATTTTGAACCAGCAAAGCCTTCTTACTGTTGTTGGAGTGTTGTTGGCAGGAAGATGTCACAGGGTGGTGTCCTACAGTGCCTATGGCTTTGCAGGTTATTGTCACCTGTGCTTTGCTGTCCCAGGGAAAGAATAAGCATTGCATTTAATGTATAATCCCAGGAAAGGGCCTGACCCTGTCTCTGTATACCGCCTTATTCTCACTTCAGATGAAGAGAAACCATGATTCAAATTTTCCATGCTTTAAAATTATTTATTTCAATAACTTTAGCTTCTTTCTAGATTATATCAGTAGATATATCATAGCCTTAAATACTCTGAACCCAAAGAGAATTGCAGAGCTCAGGAAAGTACTAAGGGTGTTCCTCCAGTCGTCATTTATCACTTGAAAGTATAACTTGAATGTATCATTTAAATGTTTTTACTTCAAATCACACTTATGATTGTGTGCTAAATATACCAATATTCAGAAGGTGGAGACATCCATTTGCATAAATAGAAGCATGGAAAGCAATATGGTAGGTTTAGTTACTCTACATGGCAGTTTTAAGGCAGTAAGTATCTAATTTTGTGTTAAGGAAATTAAAGACATTGATTTCCAATGAAGGATATACAAAATGCTCATTTTCCAACAAAGACCATTTCCTTTCAGCATATGCAGGCACTTACTGGTTAATCTAGGAAAACTCAGGCTTGCAACTTTCAATACCTATAAAAAGGGTCACCTCTATGTTGAATTTCCTGCTCTGGGAAAGTCTGGAGAAGTTCTTCCTTGCTCTTCAGATGAAAAATCTGACACACCAGTAATATTACACCCTGTTAACTGTCAGATGCTGAGCACTTTGGTGCAATGATAATCCTTCTGTGCTTAGTATAGTCATTTTTGCTGAGCAAGCTCAGGCCGCATGTGTGATAAAATAATTCAGAGGCAGATGCTTTCAACAAATGGAGTCATACAAGAGACATTGCAGATCTTCTGTTCTCGTATAAAAGCATCAGTAGGAATTAATGTAATTGAAAATCTTTGAAAAACTGAAATAGAATCTAGTGCTGCAGTTTATCAGGAAATCAATTATAAGTAAAAATGCATGCTTTCCATTTTAATTCTGTTCTTGCACCAGAGTATTGCCTGGCTCAGACAGAATCTGCTGTTCAGCTGTAGTCAACAGAATCCCTATGGCTGGATGCAGCCTGCAGTGATACCTGCCTGGTTGATTTTAGAATAAATTTACAAAAAAGCTTAAAATCCAAAGCCTGATTTGATGTAATTTTTTTTTTTTTTTTTTTGCTAGAGTAACATCTTTCTTAATGGATTCGTATCAGTTTTTTTAAAGCACATCTTATTATTTCAAAAGTTTTAGTAAATGGTCCATACAATTAACAGC
>NW_008587259.1:0-3363 GCF_000691845.1 Merops nubicus | reverse complement strand
GCAGGAATGAGTGAGAAAAAAATAGATTTGTTCCAATTCCTGTTTATCACATTAAGTACATCTTAGTTTCACTGTTTTGCTTAATTTGTCTTCTTTATACAAAGAGAGTACACTTTTGAGACAAGAGACTTTTGGTTTTAAAAATCATGTGATGTCTAGAAACTGGGATTGTGGGATCCTGAATGCTGTTGGGAACCAGATAATTTTTTTGTGCCCTGTGCAAATTTCTAAGTTGCTAATTTTTTTTTTAGACAATTTTGGATAATTCCAAAGTTTTGGCAGAGAAATCTACACTGCTTACTGAAAGCTCAAAATAATACAAAGGTCAACATGCTAGCCTGTGCAGTGGGGGCAGGGATCGAGCCAATCTGTGCCTGTTTTGGACAATGAACAGTTGCCTTTAGTAGAAATACTAATATATTATTATGATACGAGTCTTGTGGATAGGAGACATAAAATATCTCCTTGTTTCCATGCAAATTTTTGATTAATTCTGATTTCTGGTGTTCGTAGAGGAATGATGCTGCTAACATGGTAGAAGAGAATAGCAGTAACAAATGAAAGTGTGAATGATAAGTAACAGGGTCAAGAGTTTTTCTCAGCGTAGTTTGCAGTTTGTGAAGAGCGCAGATGTGTTGATCTTGGAGTCGGTCTCACTGAGGCTGTTCAAGAAATCAGGTAGGTGGGAAGCAGACAGCTTTTTAAAGTTTCTCGTGCCAGTGCTGGCAGGGTTACTTATGGCTGTTAGTTAACATTTACTCATGGTGATGTTGAGGTCTCAGTATAGTTCATCCAGCCTCCTGGATTCTCTGGGACTCCTCCTGGGTTAAGAAGCCACCCAGCCTCCTGTGCAGCCCCAGAGGCAGAATGCTTTCTGATGCACACCAGCATAGTCTGCATGGAGCAGTTGCTTGCTGTCCCCAAAGTACATAAGACCAGGAAATTCAGAACTGTGCTGTTTTGTGTTTAATCTGTGATGTTTTGTGTTTAAGTTGGCGTTTATCTTCCTTAGGGCTAAAAAAACCCAAACAAACAGGGGGTGTATATGGTTTTTCTCCTCCTCTTCCTTTAGAAAGAAAGTTGTTTTGGTTTAAGGGTGAGTTAAAAGCAGAAAACAATGAACTAGAATAGGAAGTATATTATAGATCAGCAATTCTGCTGTGCAAATGCAATGTGTGAATGAGAATAAGCTGTAGTTTACTGAAACTTGCATTATTCAGTGCTGTGAAGCTCTAACTTTTCCTCAAGGTGTGTTTTTCTTTTTCAGAAACACTCAGACTAGTAAAGAGAAATAATTAGGTTGTTACAATCACATAAATGGTCTACATCTTCATGTTATAATCACAGAAGACCCATGGATTTTATGGGGTCTGAATTCTGTATTGAGTTTGAAGGCTAAATTACTAGACATTAACAATGCCTTGCTTAAATATTATGAAATGATCAACTAAAAGAAGAAAAAAATAAATGCTGTTTTATTTTAATAACAGGGTTATTTCAGGATCACTAGACAGAAAAAGCCCTGAATTAATAAAGTTTAATGTGACAATTAATTTTTAAAGCAAGACATTCTTCTGCAGATAGAAAAAGCTCTTCGATTATAGCTAACTGATTCCATGGAATAAATTCCTATAGTTGCTTATGTCGCAGTTTCCAGGAGATTAACATGGGGCAATGCATAATTCAGGGTTGAAGTGGGGAGTGTTTCTTGCCATGGTAAAATCTGTGAGCAGCCAGAGACTGCCTGGTTTGTAGCAGTGCAGTCTCTGGGGAGGTGTTACGAGAACTATAGTGTTGGAAACTGCAAACAAATGAAAGAGGTGATGCTACCACAACATGAAACTGAGGAGAAAGGGTCCATCTCTATAGCTACTGATGCCAACCATGCTTAGGTGAGACAGTCCTGACATTGATTGACAACACAGAGGTAAAGCTGCCTTACCATGAGCAAAAGCACCAGTTAAACTGGGCAGGTTTAATGCTGATTTGATCCTGTGTAAACCAGCATTTGACTTGCACGGAATTAATATGAACAGAATGTAAGAAGTATCATGAGGAGGCTAAGCTCTTTCCCCCCCCCCGTGATAATTTTTCAGTATTATCTAAAACAAGGTTCGGATTGTATCTCTCAGTTTATTTAGTGTTGTCATTTTTATACAGTCAGTTGTGAAAACAAATATGTAGTGGCAAACCTGGCAGTAAAAAATTGGTATAAACAACATCAGCAAAAAAAACATTTTCTTTCCATAAACAGCTCAGAGTATTTGGAGAGAAGTTACACATTTTTATATTTCTGCTTATGCAGTGAATAAACTAAAAAGGGAGAAAAGTGGAAGCAATTATGTAGTTTTTGAAAATGGCACATTTTCCATACCACGACCTGATCACAATCATAACAAGATAGTATAAAAACCATAAAATGTGAATGCTACTTTAAAAACAAGGTGTCTTACAAATTATCAAAGTAAATGCTCTTTAAAATCTGTGTTAGGTGAATTTTAGTTCTGATAAAAATTGCTTTTTTTCTACTATAAGAAATAGTTTGAAATTATGATATTTAAACAAAATTCCCATGGATATGATGCTGACTTGCAACTTTCCAAAGAAAAAGAAAACAAAATCTTGACATTTAGGCAAGGAATATAGGTCGTGGTGAAAGAGATTTTGCACTGCTTGGTCAAACTCTGTGTGAGATGTGTCTAGATGCATAGGATTTTAGAGGAGGCCCATCAGTGGGACCCAGCAACAGATACAGTAAGTAGTTTCTTGTTCAGGAATTCATCCCTAAGCGTAGCAAGAAATTAGTATTATTTGAATCAGTTTCAGTAGAATTTGTAGTGCGTGTTTGTTTCTGAACAGCTGCAATGCAAACTGACCAGAATCCTTGCCCTGCTCTTCAAACCCAACCAAGCAGGCAGTCTGCAGACTAGCAGAGAAAAGCACTATCTTGGTGGAGATCCTTCCACTTTTCATAGCTTACTGTGTTACGTGGAGATCATTTACCGAGGTTCTGTTAGAACATAGAGATAGTGTGCATTGCTGTGGGTCTGTAGACTTCATGATCAACTCAGACAATACTTCTTCATTAATATCAAACAGCATGAACCTGTGTCAGTTACAGAATGGTGACAAAACCATCCTAGTATTTCTAGAGGTGCAGAAAGATCCTGAATTTTTCATTATGGGCTTCCTTGGGCTACTTTAAGAGAAAGCAAATATTTTCAGCCAAATGCAATGTTGGTAGTTTTCTTCAGATCCATTTCCCATTAAAATGTGGTCAGTATTTTGAATTGTAATGAATTGCTGTGGGTATTCTTTTTAATTTAGTTATTATTTTTTTAAAAATATTTATATATTTTTATA
>NW_008587258.1:0-5985 GCF_000691845.1 Merops nubicus | reverse complement strand
AGCCTCCTTTGCTCCAGACTAAACAATCCTGATTCCCTCAACCATTCCTCATAAGACTTGGGCTTTAGACCCTTCCCCAGCCTCATTGCTCTTCTTTGGATGGGCTCCAGCTCCTCTTGGAGTGAGGGGCCCAAAACTGAACCCAGGATTTAAGGTGTGGCCTCACCAGTGCTGAGTACAGGGGGTCGATTCCTGCCCTGGTCCTGCTAGCCACACTATTGCTGATACAAGCCAGGATCCTGTTGGCCTTCTTGGCCTCCTGGGCATACGCTGACTCATCTCCAGCCATCTAGTGACCAACACCCCCAGGTCCTTTTCTGCCAGGCAGTTTCCAGCCACTCTTCTCCAAAACTACAAGCCTGTAGCCTTGCCTGGCGTTGTTGTGACCAAAGTGCAGGACCCGGCACTTGGCCTTGTTGAACCTCATTCCATTGGGTTCAAACCATCAGTCCAGCCTGGCCAGCTCCCTCTATTGAGCCTTCCTACCCTCAAGCAGATCTACACTTCTGCCCAGGTCAGTATCATCTGCAAACTTACTGAGGATGCCCTCGATCCTCTTGTCCAGATCATTGATAAGCATGTTAAACAGAACCAACCCAAATATTGAGCCCTGGGGAACACCACTTGTGACTGGCTGCCAACTGGATTAAATTATATTCACCTCTACTCTTTGGGCCCCCATAGTTTGAGTCACGCATCTCACCACCACTACCCTCAGTACAGCAAGGAGGAGGCCAGAGGATGATGCTAAATACAAATAGCATTGAAGTCCTGAAAGGAAAGGTCTGAAACTCCTCAGTGGCTGCTCACAGGCTGCTCCTGCCTGCTCAGCCCAGGATATGGAGCGTGGTGAGCCAACAGCATCCGTTTGGGCTGTGCTTCACCTCGTGGGCTGCACTGCTGGGGAGAAAGCAAAGAGACACATCTCCAAGTATAAAAACATAATCCTAAATGCCTTGACAACAGAGTGACATTTCCTTCTTCTCCCTGTTCATCTCATGTGAAAACAGCCAAACACAAATATTTAAAAACCTCCCAGCAGCAGGAATTCGAGTGTATCAGCACCGCAGGCACCCACCATGGATTTGTTTTAGAGAAGATGTGACCCAAGTGGTGTCAAGTGTGAAGTTTTTCGTCCTCTTCCTGTCAAAACTTCAAATCCTATGAATAACCAACTCGAAATCAAGTATTAAATGGGGACATCTAGGGGAAATACCCGACGGTGCAGCCACGCTTCACAATAGCTCTGCTTTCAGCTGAGGACTTGGAGGTGAACAGTTGTCCATGCAAACCTCAGTGATTCCACCACTGCTCCCACCAGCTTGTGTATTTTGCCCCACATACGGGACGTGTCCCATTAATGAGCTGAGGGTGGAGGCAGGAGAGCAGGTGAGTTTGTACACTCCATCCTAACGTGTGATGCAGGGGAAAATTGGTATTTCGCTTTGGGAACATCTGGGCTCGGTGATTTCTCATTAGTTCCCTGATCTATTATACCTAGAGTTCAGGGCGATCATCGCCTCTCTTTGTCTTCCTGTTAAAAGAAAAAAAAAGTGTGATCAGCCCTCACATTTCTACTGGGACTTTCCTGATACTGATGCTTGAAATATTGTTTAAAACTCCAGTTCCTGGAAATCTGTGGCTGTACAAGATTTTCAAGCTGGTTTTCTGAAGAAAGTTTCATGTTCCCCTACTTCTTCCCTTCTCCCCACTGAGTTGTATGAAAAACAAGCTGAAAATGCAACCCCAATATACCCCTGAAGGAGAAAGAAGATGAAAATAATTGTGTACTTTTTTTCACCTAAGTTCATGGGGGTTGGATCCAATTGGATACAGTGTGTGGATTTGACAATACTGGAGTAAGAAGAGAAAAGAACAGACACAGAGCAACTACTCTCAAAATTTCATACATTTAATCTTGATATTTCCAGTGGTTTATCTATCAGTGGGGTTTTTTTAGTTATCATTCTTATTAACAGTAGGATTTTTACTTTATTGTACCAGGGGACCTGGGCAGTGCACACAACCACAGGAACAGTGCTTGGATGGGACATCCAGAGCTCATCTAGGCCAGCTTCCCACTTGGAGCAGGAGTGTTGCCAGCACTGGAGCTGGTCAGACAGCATCTTGAAAAACCTCCCAGGATGAGGCAGATGTGACCTCCTGGGGTGACCTGCTCCAGGACACAGCACCATCCTGCAGGAAGGGTTTTCCTAACATCACGCTGCACCTCCTAAGCTGCTTCATGTGGTCATTGCCTCTGTTTTGTCATCTGCCTCTCTAAAAAGTGTTTGTGATCTTTGTAATTGCCCCAACAAGAGGCCATGTGTTGAGGATACCTGTCCTTGTCAAGTGTTGTAAAGACATGGAAACCAAGATAAATCCTGTACGAAAGGGCTTGCAGTGTAGGTGGATGCCTTGTACACTATCTGAGGGTACGCTGATCAGATCAGGGCTCAGAGACATGATTTCTCTGCTGGCATAAATTTTGCAAACTCAAGTTACCCCTTTGATAGTTTCTGAGTAACTGTGATTCAGAAGAGCATTGTGAGGGCTGGGACACTTTTTTATCCACCACTTGATACCCTACTAGCAGATTTGTTGTCTGTTGGCTCTGTAGCCAAGGGGAATCTGCCATTTGGATTCTTTCCACTCACTTCTTGCAGAAAGCTCACAGGTGTAAAACCAAGTCAGCAAGCAGGTTCATTTTCTCAGCTGCCTGTAGATTACTTCTTGCTCTTTCCCAAGTGATAAATAAGAGATTATAAACTCAAGAAAAGCAACTCCGTGAATCTGCCCCAGGCTCACGAGAGCACACCTGACCCTACAGACAGATGGTCGTGAGCATCACCACTGCGTTAGCCACGAGTGCCCAAAGCTGTCAGCACAGTCCTTGGCAGCACGTGTTAGCAGAGCTCAGCTCTCCAGCAGCTTTACGACCCAAGGAGAAGAAACTGCTGCCCTGACTGGAAGATCACACACAGCTCTGCATTTTAAATGTTGGGTTACAGAGTGTCTGTTCACCAAAGTAAGCCAGTGCAGTTTTATTTTATTAATATTATTCCTGGTATAGGTAAGGAATAAAGAGCATTTTCAATGGTTATTGATGTGCTGGATTGGACTTGTTCTGGGCTGGAAGAGAAATGAGTGATAAACACTTAATACAGGAGTGGTTCATCTTCCTAACAGCTAACTTGGACAAGAAATTGGGCATTCAGAGGCAGCCATCTCTGAGATACAGCTCCCAGACACGTCACACAGGACACCATCAGGTACTGGGAACTGGAAACGTCAAAGCCCTAAGAGGCTAAGAGGAAAGGCAAAGCCCTGCAGAGGCTGCTCCGCAGGCTCTCCTCAGCACAGCCCAACACACTTTGGGGGACCACTTGTCTGAGGTTGATATTTGCATGCTAGTCTAAAATAAATCCTTAAGTCTGTGCTATCTTGCACATTTTAATCAGATTTAATACTCTTGAGCATTATAAAAGTAATTCCTGTCACTAGATTTTAGTATGTATTATCCTTTAATGCTGAGTTGAAGAGGAGTCTTTGCCTCCACATCTCAGGGGAATTCTTGAAAATGTGGGAAAAGCATTGAAGTCATAGGACAGAGGTTGTGTCTGGCTTTAGGGCAGAATTTTCCTTCTGTGAGGGGTCATTGCCATGGTGCTAATTCTGTTTTGCTGATCTTCCATGGCCAACTGAGATGCAGCCGAAATCTGTGTGTTTTCTGCACCATCTTCATTTAGATGAAGTGAACTGCTTATTGTCAGTAAGAAATACTGCAGCACTGGATGAGTATTTTCAGCTCCTGGGTGTTCATTGAAAGAGTTACCCAACCAGTAAGCACTTCTAAAAGTGAGATTGGCATTAATACTCTCAAACTACAGGCCCTGTGTAATGTTTTGACAACAGATACACAGAATGCTCCATCACTTAGGATTTAGAACCAGAGACCACAGACATTACAGATATTGCACTTCAGATGTTACAACAAATGCAGCACTCTATAATACTAATTAACTAGCCATTTGGTTAATACAAGTGCTTGGCAGTACTCCAGAAAGCTTTCAGGTACCGTGTGTATCACCATCTCCTCCCTGCTCTATCATCACCTGGCCACTCCTGCATCAGCTTCTGAAATAAGTACAGCTCAGGGGGCTGAGCTGAGCCCAGAGATGTGTTTTCAGCTCTTATGGAAGATACTTCTTTCCCCTTCCGCCTTCTGTTGCCTCCTTCCCTGTCTGTGACACAGAAAAAGGTCCAAGAGCCTATGAAACCTGTTTGATTTTATAGTATCATTGTTCTACACAACCCAGCAGCATGTGAAGCCTCCAGGTCAGGTTTGCTAGTACTGTACAAACATGACAACCAGGTCCCGGCACAAGGAACAGATGATCAACAGGAAAAACCCAGGCCAGCCACAGAGGAGAACTCTACAGCTGTGCAAGCGAGATGCCAGGAACATAGGGCAAGAGGGGATTTCTGGCTCACTGACACTAATTCCTCAGTACTGCAGTAACCTCAGGTACTCCTTTCCATAAACCAACTGTGCTCCATGTTGGCAAGTAGTTGCCAATAGTGTCCTCCATGTGAGGCTGTTTGCAGCCCCCCTGTCTGCGGGTTCACAGCTTCCCTGCTGCCCACCTGCAGTTCTTCGGTCTGTTCCCATGTGTTTGCAAACCCCCATGGTGCTCCAGCTCAAATGACATCTCTTCCCATGGATTTACGCCGCTGGCAGAGATTTAAGGATAGTGGAATCAGACCAGGATGCAGAGTTTCTTAGCAGGGGCTGTTTGCCCTCTGTGTGCACACTTTGGGAAGTTTGAAAGAAATGCTGGATCTGGAGGTCTGGTTCTTCCTCTAGCAGAATAAAAATAATGGCTAGTGGATCATGAGTAAAAAATGACAACTACAAAAGAAAAATGGGTTCTTTTCCCACTGTGTCTAGTTTGTTGAAAAAGTCCTTTTTTCCTTCAGGGGTGGGGTGGAAGAGAAAGACGACAGAAAATTATGAGCACTTTAACATTGCTTTCTGTGCAGAAATCAGATATGCCCCTTTCATAAATCAGGCCATCTTATTAATACTGTCTATTAATTCTGAACAGTATCTCCTCTGCTACTGTTTTAATTGCCTGTGCAACCTGTCTGGGATCAGTGGACATTTAAAATAAAATAAATCCTGCTAATTATTACTTGCAGCTTTGTGCAGATGATGCCTGCAAGCTCACTGGTTTCTGGATCTGTAGTTTTATTGCTGCCTCCGTTATGTGACCGACCTGGATAAGAACCAGAACACGCTGCTGCTCGACTTGCTGGACTGAAACCCAATGGGGAGGACTTGCTTTAATGAGTTCTCTTGTGCATCCTCCTGCCCCACGAGGTGTGTAGCCTGAGGGTCCTGGAGTCAATCTGGGGACGCTGCACCATTCAACACCCCTGTAAAGAGAGTCAGCTCAGTGGAGAGTACCTTTACTCATGTCATACAAGGGCTGGAGAGGGGCCCTGGGTCTATGCTGCTGTATAGAAAAGGAAAGCAAGGAAACCATCAGTCCCCCTTTTAATACAAATTTTGCTCCCCTGGGATTAATACACCCATAAACTTTTTGCAAGGTAGGAGCTATCTGAACACACTCCTCCCGGTTCAGGCTGTCCATCTTAGTTCTCCAGAAAAGAAGCCCTTGGCTGTTTCTGCCGTGGGGAAGAGATCAGAGCATCTGTTTGCACCCATCTGTTCTTGCTGGCTTGTAGGTGCAGCACAGACTGATGCCCTTCTTCAGCCTCCTTGGCATCACTGACAGCCCTGGGGAGAGGCTGGTGCCTTTTCAGGCAACAGCAGCGAGGACAGCAGGCTGCGGTAAGGGAGAGGGCTGGTTAAACCAGGGCTACTCTCAGAGCCCAGCCTTGCTGCTGGACCTCTCCTGCAGCTCCACTCTGGACCTGACCCCCAGCTGAGGGCCAGCTGCCTGCAGGACGCGGGGAGGA
>NW_008587257.1:0-1220 GCF_000691845.1 Merops nubicus | reverse complement strand
GGGCACCGGGGCGGCATTTGGAGGAGCGCTCCTGCCTTGAGGAGACTTATCAAAATGGTAAAAGCGACACTGTGTCTTGTCCGCTGATGGGAAGTAAGGAAAAGGGAAGCAGTATGCAAAACTACTACAGTGCAATTTAAATCATCATCATCATCATAACACCACCACCCCCCTCTAATTGCATTAGTCAGGGTTAATTGTAACCGTTGTAAGGAAGTGGTGCTCTGTAAAAATTGCCAGATAGAAAATCCAATGCGTTTTAGCTGAATCTCTTTAGAGACACTTTTAAATAGAATTAAAATGTATTATCCAGATCCGATTGTCCATGTTCTGCTCCTAGTTGGTCTAGTATTAATACAAAATCCCTGTATAAGGGAGTTCCCACCATACACTTTTGCCCTCTGTGTAAAAATAGCCCTTTGTAGATTAAAGGATTTAGGGGAATCATTGGAGATGCTGAAGCCGCTGCTGAAACAAGAACCTACTCCTACCTACAAGGTTATATTGCAAAGCAGTGAATTATTCTGGATGGATATTTACACTTCAAAGCCTGTTTTTGTAAAGAACCATCTAATAAGAAATTAGAGCATCCCGGAAGTAGTATAAAAATTAGATATTTATTATGTGATATTTCCCTGTGCAAGCATCTGCCCTTCCTTGTAGGATAACCCTACCTGTTTTTCTGTGTAGCTGCTGCCTTCCTTTTTCTGCTTTCCTGTGGTTAGTTACAACTTCAGTAAGTTTCACTGTTAGGCTGGCAGAAGGTAAATTCAAAAAAAACACCGAGCCCTTATTTGAAAAAGGATCCAACAGAAAATGATGAAAGGACAGAAATAGGATGGTATTTATTATCTGCAGCGTATTGTGAACTTCTCGGGGCAGAGACTCCTTAGGCATTGTGTCTAGCGAGCTTGGTTGATTCTTGCTCAAGTGCTCTAAGACTATGAAAAAAAAATTAAGAAATAATTTCACATGGTGCTGGTGATCAATAGATCTACCTGCTGCGGCTCTTTGTGGGTGACCTATAGAATTGCTTTGGTATTTCTGAAACCCCAGAAATCAGTTTGTGTTCAGAATTAAGAATCTGCTGGTGCTATAACCTTTCCTCCCAAAAAGCGCATGTTAGTTTGGGTGGAAGGTCCCCTTTGTCTCGTAGGTGTGTTTCTTCTTCATGGCTCTAAACCTTTGGCATGCAGGAGAAACCCCTCTCTGTGGGACTG
>NW_008587256.1:0-3479 GCF_000691845.1 Merops nubicus | reverse complement strand
TTTATATATATATATATATATATAAATTCAAGGGGCCTTCAGTTTATTCTTGTTGGCTCCCCCTTTGCATTAGATTGGTCTCTCTGTGGGGATCTTCATCCCCTTCTCTCCACTGTCCACCTTTTGGGGATTCTCTCCCATGACCAGGGTCCAGAAGAGGCCACCACTGCCATGTGAGTCCAGCCCGTCTTGGCAAGAGGGAGCGCTCTGATGGGAGGTGAGCAGGAGAAGCTACCCTTCCCTGCCTCCCGCCGGCGCCTTGAAAAGACTCTCCTCCTCCCCTCTGGGAAACTAGGGGCAGGACAGTTGTGTGAGAGTCAGAACTGCTGCTGTTCTGCCTTTCGGGAAAAGGAGTAGAGAGAAAGGTGATGATTATTTTGGCAGTCTCGTACCCTCCCTCCAGTTGCTTTTTGGTTTGTTGTTGATGCCTGCAGGCTTTTCTGAGGTGGAAGGGAAGCAGGGAGAGGAGGAGGAGTACAAGCTGCTAGGACATCATCCACAATGGGTAGGAAGAGCAATGAGCAGGAGAACCCACATTCTTACAGGGCCTGGGCCATCACACTGCTCAGCCAGCTGGGAGAGAGAGGCAGCAGCCAGTTCAGACAGACTCCTCCCTACTGCTCTCCAACAGGGGAGAGGGAGTGCACTACTCCACAGCCCTTGGGCAGTGTAGGCACCTGTCCGGCCCAGAAAACATGCCTCACCTATTCCCCCCAACACTGGCCTCACCTTCCACTGGGGAGAATGTTTCTCCCTTCCAGTCCTTGGGGCAGGACAAGCAACCCCTCCTCCCTTTCACAAGCAGAAGGGACAGGAATGGATATTTCTCTCTTAGACACTCAAGGAAATCCTCAAAGAACCCCATCCAGCTGTGAACCCTGCCACGTTCTTCTGTGGCCTGCTGAAAACGTGTGTCCGAGCCCCTGTGCGTACAAGGACCACCTCTCCATCCCATCCACCATGCACCTCTCGGCAGGCACCCCCCCTTCATACGCATCCTACGCGAGAGAGAAGGCAAAACAGGGGCCTTTCTTTGGGTTTGAAAGGAGGGGCTCTTGCACGAGGAAGTGATCCCAGCACGGGAAAGGGGCTCTTGCACAAGGAGGCATCCTCCTACTAGGCAGGTCGTTGCACAGAAGGAGAACCCCCCTTGAGACAGGCTGTCGTTCACGGGGCTGCCATGAGCAGGGTTACACGGCCAGAAGAGGCTGTTGCAGGAGGAGAGGCCGGAGACTGTTGCACGAGGAGGGCCGCTGCACAAGCGGTGCCCCTGGGCGCAGGCTATGCACAAGAGGCTTTCTGCTCCCTGGGTTGAGGTCTCTCTAGGAGCTGGAGAGGTGCTCCACTTGGATGGCGCTGGTGCTGACAGTGAGGCAGATGTCCTTGTGATGCTCTGAAGTCTTGTAAGGAGTCAGGTCAAAGGAGCACTGAGGGGGAGGGTTGGGTTGGTTAGTGTCTCCAGAAGGGCCCCCTGCTGCCCCCCCACCCTGCGGCTGGAAGTGCTGCTGCTGCTGAGAGGCCTGGGCTTGTGCCTGAACCACCTGCTGCTGGGGGTCAGGGATGTTGTGTTTCCGCATGTGCTTCATCAGGTACGTCTCCTGCAACGGCAAGAGCGAGGCGTGAGAGGAGGGGACGGCGCTCACAAAAGCCAAAACGACGGGGAGGGGCGGGACAGCTCAGGGGGCTGCTCCTACTGGATGTGGAGGAGCTACTCCTGCTACCCCCCAGGGCAGCAAGCACTCACCGAGGTGTAGGCCCGGCTGCAAATGGAGCAGGTGTAGACCTTGGCGTGTTTCACTGTGTGCGTGGCCAGGTGCACCTCCAACGAGGCAGCATCCGTGTACGCACGGTGGCAGTTGTGGCACTTGAAAGGTTTGTCTTTGTTGTGCTGCCGTCTGTGGGACTGGGGGCAGCAGCAGGGCGGCAGAGAGAGGAAGCGAACACAGGGAGGGAGCAGGTATTAGTACTGGAGAAGGTTTACCCCCGAGACCCCCTTCCAGCCAGGCCTTGGGCTCCCTAGGCTCCCCGCTGAGGGATGCATGCCTGGCTCCTAGCACAGAGCTCCTCTCTCCAGCCCACCACATCCTCCCCACAGGAGCCCTTTTTTCCCAGGTGTACTAGCCATTTGAAGAGCAGTCCCCACTCCCCATAACCCCCATCTTCTCGGTCTCCATGCAACTCCTACTCTCCTCCTTTTCTCTCCCCTTCTGCCTCACTACACATTTTCTCCCTGCATCTGTCACTGCCCTTCAGGGCAGGATCTGCTTTGACTTCCTCCAGGCATTTAGAGCTCCTTGACATTTGGCACACACTAGTTTCCCTCCTCCAGGATACTGTAACAGGACACACCACTTCTGCCTCCCTCAATCCCCACTCTTATGCCCTCCATTTCATTGTTAAACAAACAAAAAACCAATCAGATACACAGATTTTATTCTGTGATATTTAGCAAAAGTCGTGCCCCAGCTAAGTTAGAAAACTCTGCAGAACAGACGGGAGGAACTTCACCAGTCGTACCACTTTCAAGTCAAGTTTACAGTTTTACAGGATGCGACTGTTTATGTGACGTCTTTGGGACACTAATGCCACAAAAATTGTTCCCCCGCCCAAGGGCTTCAATGGCTTTTCTGTATTCTTCCACTCTCCCCCCAGCCATCCGAATTTCTACATCTCCTACACCACATGCAAGAAGTCTCTCCTCCCGCTTGACAGCTGCCCTTGCCACCACCACTGGTGAGCAGGACAAGCCCAGCCCCTTACCTGCAGGTTGGAAAGCTGGGTGAAAGCCTTTTCACACCCAGGGTGAGCGCATTTGTAGGGTCGGTCCCCAGTGTGGATGCTGTTGAGAAGGAAGAGCACAAACAGCAGGCAGTGAGCAGGCAGGCAGGGGAGCTGCCAGGGCCTGATGCTGTGACCAGATCTCATGGCCACTCAGGAGAGCAGGGAAGGGGATGATGTTGCCTCCAGATGCTGTTCTATCTGGACAAAGAGAGCTCTGCACAGCTCCTGTGTCCAGCTAGACGTTAGAGAAGATAGGGCAGTCAAGCAGATTTGAGAGAGTGACTGAGGAGCAAGAGCTTATGAATGCCTGGCCAGCTCAGCATGTGGGCCACCTGAAAATGGGTTCAGAAGGGGTCTGGAGGTCCATGCTCCCCACTCCAAGCGCAAGCACCCCACAGGACCAAGAGGAGTCTTTCGCTTCTGTAGTACCAAGAACGCAGCTCTGTTCCTTCTCAGGATACACAGTCCAACGCTTTTCCCTCTCTATTATCAGGCTGAGATCACCTACAGCGTGCATCTGTCCCTGTCCCCTCTGCAGTGCCATGAGAAGCTTGCACACACTCAGTCCAACCCCCGTAGTGCCAGGCCGGGATGCCCTACAGCCAATGCCCCTCTCTCTATCGCTCTCTCTCTGTGCCCCCCGCGGTGCAAGACCAAGGGTCCCCAGGGACAGCACGTGCCCACCTCAGCCCTGCCGT
>NW_008587255.1:0-4422 GCF_000691845.1 Merops nubicus | reverse complement strand
GGGCGGGACGTGGGAGCTGCACAGTTGTTTCAGCTCCGGAGCTGTACCAAGCTCCCCGTGACTGCTCTGCTGGCAGCAAAACCTTTCAGCCCATCATCCACTTTGTGTTTAAGTAAACAAGAAGCCGTTATATCTGTTAAAGGGGATTCCATTTCAGCACAATGATAAACGACCAGCATTCCAAGCAGAGAGAGAAAGAGGCTCTTGAAAGTCATCCTTTGAGTTGTTTATGGATCATGTTCAGACGGCTCCTGAAAGCCTCCCAGCTGAAAGATCAGCTCTCACTGTACTTTCTAGCCCCAGCTAGCCTGAGACAGGCATTGTTTGTGCCGTGGCGTTGCATGTAAGCAGAACTGTTTTTCCCTTCCGCTTTCTAGCAGCAATAACCAGTAACCCTTTCACAAACCTCAGCTTGTGAATTCACAAACGACCCCTCCCTCCCTCCTCCCCTCCTCTCCACAAGGCTCGGGGACAGAGGGAGGGCGTGGGGACCGTGTGACACGCGGAGCCCGTCAGCCGGCAGGATTCCCTGCAGTAACTCCTGGCCATAGTAGCACAACTCTTTCAAAAGGAAATTTCATATAATAAATCAACACGACCTATTTTACAGAACTCTAGAGGGTTTTTTTTAGAAAAACTGACAAAGTTCTTTCTGTCATAGCCTTTTCTCCTCTTTCTTCCTTTTTCGTAGCAAAATGGGAAGAAAAACAGGAAAAGGCAAAGGAAAGTTTCAAATGTGTATCAAGAAAATCCAAAATTTTTCATTATGGGTGATTTTAAAATTAAATTGTTTTAGAAAAATTAGGAGGAAAATATAAAAAATAAATCCCATTTCTCTTAACTTTTTAATCAGCTTGAGAATTGTGCTGAGTCCCACTCCCAAAGAGCTGGTTCATTTATGAACTTAGAAACACTTTGCCTTTGACCAACGTGATTTGCGCGCTGAGCTCAACAGTCCGAGCCGGAGACTTCCTGAGACAGGTTGATGTCATCTCAGCTCACACACACATGAATGCTCTCTTTCAGCCCACCAAATAAATCTGTTGTGGTGTTCTCTCCATGGCATCACTGTAAAATATGCTTCGTTAAACAAATAAATAAATGGGTTTGCTGAACAAGCTTTGTTTGCTTTATTCACCAAAAGCAGAGTCAAATCCCACCCGATCAGAGCCTCTCCCTGGTGACCTGTGCCCAGGGCCAAGCACACCTCCCTGAGGGTGGCACGGGGACGCTGCCACCCCGGCACCCGCTCCTGTCCACGCTCTGACCTTCGACCAGCACGCTGCTAGATGTGCAGAGAGACAGACACACCTCAGCAGAAACTCTGTTGCACAGAAAACGTCTTCATTTTTACTGTTGAAAACAACCTGGAGTTCATTCACTGGACAGAATCCTGCTCCAAATCTGCAGGAGAGTTTCTGGGCAGTTTACGTGGCTTTTGGGTAATTCATCCCGTGTAATGAGAAACAAAGGGCAAGGGATAGTGTACTAACAGCCAGCAGTCATGGAACTGTTGAATTTCTCATTCGCCGAGATTTAGAGGCTAAAGCAGACAAATTTCACCGAACACCAAGTGGCTGTGTGATGTTCTGACACTCTCTGTGTAATATAAATCTGTGTTTTTCTTCAGTGACAGTCAAACATGTCCGCGCCCACTCCTCAATAATTTACTGGCTCTCTGCCCCTGTGGAGATGGAGGCAATGTATATACTCCTTAGTTCATGTTTATGTTAAAATGATTTCTCACTGAGAAGAAATCTTAGCTTTGATTAAAGGAAATTGAGTAAGATGGTGAAACAGGTTATCCCTAATACTATTATTTGGATTAGATTGTCTGAGAACACTAAAATGGATATTTTAAATGTATTTACAGATTTTATTAAGTCAATAGTCTTCACAGAGATGTTAGCCATAACATTTCAGGAAAAAATATGTTAAAATTACAGAAATAGCAGCTGTGTGTAAGCAGCCACCACAAATCCATCCCGCCGATGGCATTTATACACAGGACACTTTGCCCACGGGATGCCCAACCACAGGTGAGAGGGGGCTGCTTGCCAGAACCTCCACAGCTTCTGAGGAGCAGCAGGATCTTGGCAGAAGAGGAGAGCGGGCAGGTGACGCCGTGCTGGAGCTGAGGGCTGGTGAGAACCACGGCCCCCACTCAGCCCTGCCTCGCCCGTGGGCAGCACCCCTCTGCCCTCCCTGCTGCTCTGGGTTCCCCCTCCTTCCAGCTTTCAGTTGTGTTTGGGGAACTCCAGATCCAAGGTGACAGTATCTGGGATCACTTTGGGGTCTCTTCTGTTCAAACCTGGCGCCTTTTGCCGAGGACCTGCCTCCCACTCTGGTAAGCTGTATCCCTGAAAGCCAGTTCCTGAGGACCTGAGCCGGGGAACTTGGTGGTGATGAACCCTCCTCAGTGCCTTTCCACCATGCACGGGGTGGTTTTGAAGGCTAGCTCTGAAACCCACTTCTGCCCTTGTGCTCTGCAGGGAAGCACTGCAGCAAGGCGAGCAAGATGGTTGGTTCTGCATTTATCCTGTTAAATAAAATAAAAGTAGCTTAATACCACACTGAAAAAGTGCTCTGAGTACAAGTCCAGTCTTGTTCTGAACTCTTGGAAATCTACTTTTCCTTCATTTAATTGACAAAATCTGTAGATCATACAAGGAAGACAGTCCCTGCCAAAAATCAAACATCACTAGTTTTTAATAATACAACGGGAATAACCCCTTAGAACATATGTAATTATGGCAATGAGTCATTCTGATGGAATCACGTAACCACATTTCTGGGATTTTGACAAGGAAGAGGCCACGATCGAAACGGTTTCATTCCAGCCATGGTCAGGGCAGTTGTGTGGATGACGCCGGGGCTGTTGGCAGATCCAGCAGGATCCTGCATCCATCAGGAAGCCTCCTGCCCTCTCTGCTTCCCAGGACAGACAACATCCCACTGGAGACAATCTAAAAAGAAGAAAAATAAGTTTAAAACTGAAATGGGAGGATGGATCAATAGCAAATGAAAAGCTTGTGAGTCACACAGCAACAAAAAATGCCTTTAGTAGAGCAAAATATCTAACTCACATGTTATCAGATACACAACCAGCCAACCACAGGCACAGATACTGCAAGATAATACCAACTGTTAGCCCCAGTAATGTAATTTTGGTCAGGAAAATCACAAGAGAGAGCAGAGTGCAGCTGGAAGGACGCGTTTATTCCAGCTTGAATGCAGCTCCCATATGCTGTCAGTACCATCTCCTCCCGTGCCCCAGCCCAGGGGCTGCGGCGGGGCCGGGGGCTCACTGTGCCTACGGCCGGGGAGAGGTGCCCAGACCTCCCCGCTCAGGCTCCGACGTGGGAGTGCAGCAGCCCCCCCTGAGCCACTGCCCAGCAAAGCTCTCCACGACACAACCTCGTGTCTAAAGCTATTTCTATTCTTTCACAGAAAGAGACAGCAATTTTCTGGACACGCTCCAAGATATCTTGCTAACAATAAGAAGAGTGTTTTCTTAAGGAAAAGGAAAAAAGAGTGGGGGAGAACAGAGCAAGCATTACTCAACTATTTAGTCTAAAAATTTGAAAATCAAAAGGATCTTCTGACAGATTGATATCAACTTTAATAGAAAACACACTTGTCCTGGGAAGACTCTTCTACATGAGCCTCAAGTCTGATAGCTTAAACAATTATCTGCAATTTGGAATTAATTTTTTATGCCCACATCAATGTGTATTTTTTAAGTGCCCAAGGCATAGAAAATTGTATTAAGAGAAAAAACAGCAATCGCAGGCTTAACCAGAACAGACTGAAAATCCAAGCCCGCCATGTTACAAAACTGCTCTCAAGTCCTGACTCATTTGGGCTCTATTTTTCCACGGGGCCGAGGCACTACCTAAAAGTGAAACGCTGAAAATCATTAAAAGAACAAAATCTCAGAAGCTCTGTTATTGTTCAGGATTTAGAAAAGCATTAGCAGAACTAGAAGGAAATTGAACCCGCCGTGAACGCTCCGCTGCTAATGAGCGTTTAGAAGCGATGGGCCAGACCTTTGTTTTGGGGAACGATTCCCCAACGTGCTGAGCACTTTGGCTGCAGCCCAGCCTCTGGTATAAATTAGCACTGTTTCGGTGGAGCTTTGTTAATTCCCCCTAGGTGAGGATCTTTCCAATTTTTATTAAAATCTGGCAGTACCATGAATATAGGCTCAGTCTGTAAACATACAGTTTGCCCAAATTTTATTTAAGTTCCTGCCCTGTCCGTGGAGTTCTCTACATGCACACAAAACCACCGGTGTGTTCCTAGTTTTAAAAAGGCACTGCCAGTGTCCCAGAGGAAGGACCCGTGTGCCCACGAACGGTCCCGCCAGGCCCTGCGAGGCCCGTGCTCCCACCAGCACCCATGCACCGGCCACATGCGTCC
>NW_008587254.1:0-14662 GCF_000691845.1 Merops nubicus | reverse complement strand
GGCTGCCCTGACCCCAAACCGTGGCAGCTGCCAAAGCTGGCAAAGCAACTTCCCTATATCTCAGCCTCACTAGAAGCTCTCTCTACTCTTCCTGCACTTCCATCACTTTGCTGGCAGATTCCTACATCTCTTGGAGAAGCTGCGTTTCCCTTTAGGGAGTA
Source organism: Merops nubicus (assembly GCF_000691845.1). Taxonomy (NCBI): domain Eukaryota; kingdom Metazoa; phylum Chordata; class Aves; order Coraciiformes; family Meropidae; genus Merops; species Merops nubicus. The sequence goes on along the minus strand of NW_008587254.1, from coordinate 14,501 downwards.
AATGGTTTGCATAGCTTGGCATTTTTTCTGTTCATGGTATACGTGGGGCTATCGTTAGCGTTAACAGGAATGACATATCCATCCAGCAGAGAGTACCTGGCTTAATGGCTGAAGAGGAAAGCTGTGTACATTCAGTTGCAGGCAGCTGGTCAGTTTCATGATGTAGCTTTACCTTTGATAAAATACTCATTTCAAAACAGGCATTTTTCCCTCCTTTTATTCAGTGGGTGCCATAAATACAAACATGGGCCTTGACAACTCATAGAGGTCTCTGGTGTAAGTGATGTATTCACAGGACTGGATATGACCTAAGGTAGCACCAGCTTCTGGCTTTGTTGGAGTGGTGGTTTCTGAAGTGATAGGTAGCCTGGGACATTTGTCTCAGCTCACACCCTGTGCCAACCCCTGAACAGCTTTTACAGGCTGGACTTAGGCATTCAAAGCTTTTCTGCTGGAAAGCAGGAGAACAAGGTGATTTGACAGAAGGGTCAAAAAAAATGCAGGTGGATGATAAGTACTTGATTTGTGGAGGGATAAGTTACTACCATTTAGCTAGTCTCAAGCAGCTTGGGACTGTCTGAACTGCTGCCTGCTCCACTGCACGTTCACTTTTCAGCAGATGTGTAGCAGTTGCTGGTTTTTGGTATTCAGACTGCATATACAGATTTTGAAGAGTGTGTGCAACAGGCAGCCCCTGTGTGCACAGCAGCAGCAGACAATAGCACCTGGACAGCATGCATGGTTTTGGAGGCAGCCTAGCTCAACTGGGACTTCATCTGGGACTCCCTTCAGCCCCAGCAGCTCCCTTGGAGCCAGGGCAGAAGTCTGAGATGGAGTGGAGCAAGACTCCCCTCCTAAACCATCCACTGACCTCTGGCCCCTAGCATCCACTTGTCTTTCCTTGAAGCTTCTGCCCTCCCACGGGGAGAGGAGCTGCAGCATTTCTTCCTCCCTCCTTCCCCACGTCCTGGCCACTCATGGGAGCGCGAGGAGGGAAGCCGGAGCCGGGGTGGCCCCATCCGCTCCCCCTCCCCTCCACCCTGCAGGAGTGGGCACAGCTGCCGGCTGCGAGGTCGCTCTGGGAGCTTCCCTGAGGGTGCCCGGGGGCTGGCAGCCAGAGCAGCAGGACCCTGCTCTTTTACCTAACAGCCTTTCTTTGCTGCGGGGGAGCAGTTCCTGCTGTGCTGCCCCATCCCGCTCGCCCTTCCAGCTGCAGGGGACTGCAGCTGGGGGAATCCCAAAGGCAATGGTTTTGGATCAGAAGCCTCCTGGCCCACACCAGTGCCTTGCTAGCGCTGTGCAAGTCTCACACGTGCTGGCAGTTCCCAGGGAATATTAGTTGTAGGATGGATGGAGGTCTTGCAGTCTAAGTGCTCAGGGAACTACTTTGTTGTCTGGATTCCTCTGCTGCTGCCACAGAGGGGTACTGATCTCTGCCTGGGAGCCCTGTGTGCAGTCACTGTGTCAATATTTAATCACGGTAATTAGTACCAGGCTGAGTGCCTCAGGAATTCACAGCTCAGCATTTACCTTGTTCACCTCGCCCATCTTTTGGGCAGGTAAGGGCCATGTCTACAGCAGAGAGAGGCAAAGGCTCATGCAGGTGTAGCTGCCCCATTTTCCATAAACATTCTATATATAGGCTGTCACAAATGCATCTTTTGCTCTGGCAGCACATGATGCTGTAAACGCAGGAACAGAGGAACTGTATTCCAGGTCAAAACAGATTACTTCTGTAGCTAACCCATGGGCAGCTGCCCTTTGCAACCAGTGTTTTAAGGCTTTTAAGTTCGATGGCCTGGTGGCAGTGCACAAAGCTGTCTCTTTGCCTGAAAATTGGACTAAGGCAAGACCCTGCACACCTCACATATGTCTGCTCCTCAGCTATCCTCACCCCGTCCCCTATCTCCAGCAGGTCACTGATCCCACCACATCAGGCGTCTAGGATATTGGAGCATTTGATATCAGATAAAGGTTTGAGTTGGACACACCACTCACCAGTCTTAGCTCCCCTCATTTCAAAATAGGGATCAGTGGACCAAGTACTGCTAACATGGCTCCAAGACACATAGTAAACTGGCTTCTGCTTTTCTGGCATGCAAATACTGCAAAATATTGCAAAACCAAAACGATCAGCCTTTCTCCTGCCTGAAGGTGCTGGCCTGTGGGACCACAGCCTGGGAGAAGGTCTACGTCACTGTGGCACAGCACAGGGGGCAGCAAGGCAGGGACTATCCATTGGGCCTTGGTGCAAAGGGAACCGGCTACTTGCTCTCTCCATTTGCACATCTGTACTGAGCTGTCTTCTCTGTGACGTCTGGTGAGATCCACCTACCACATGGCACCAGCCTGCCCACTGCCTGGCACCAAGCAGGAGATACCCAGGGGATCATTGTCACCTCTCTCTAATGTCTACTGCGTACGCATTAACTACAGTCATGTAGATACCCATGTATGCATTTTTATAGAGATAGAAAGAGCTATTTTGTGTCTGCTATTTTCCAAGGAGGTGAGGATTTGGAAACGCTTTTTCCTCCCCAAGAAGGCAATTAGGCAGTCCGCCTGTTTTAATAAGGGTGCATCCTGCTCTGCCAGCGATCAGCGGGAACCACTGCCACAACAGCCGGGTGGTGCAGCCAGCCAGCATTTGGCTTTATCAGTTTTCAACAGGACCTGGTCTTTGTGGAACATCCATAAATAATTAACCCTGCTGGGGGCGTGGGAGCTGGCTCGTTGCCGCAGACTCGCAGCAGAACAGACAACAAAACCCCAGACAACCCCCCAGTCTTTTCTAATTGGTGGTGTAACCCTTCCCACTAAACCGAGAGTGGAACAGAGCTCTCAGAGGAGGGGACTCGGCATCAGTGTCCCTGGGGACCCGCCAGTGACCAGGAGAGGGAGGGGGAAATATCTGGAGCCCCAGTGAGCGTGGATGGCAGGAGGATGCTCAGGCTCTGCCTCCCCTGGCTCCCGCCAGCCATGCCGTCTGCAGCCCTTGTTTCTCTGCAGCCCAGATGACAGCCTCCTGCCTCTTCCGTCTTCCCAGATGCGGATGCTGTGCACAAGGGATCCCATTGTCAAAGCCTGCCAAACGATAGAGCATTAAGGGAAAGTAAAAGGTGGCTTTCTTCAGACCCAGACTTGCTCATTTCCAAGTCATCTCGCTTTCCATGAGAGCAGCTTACCTGACTGGACCACTCCTTGCTGGATGAAGAGAGAAGGAAATAGTCAGGAAATAGGCCCTGTGTCGGCAACAAAAAACCCTGCCTTCTCAATGCAAATGGTAATGGGCAGCAAGGGAGCAATATGCTCAGTGCTTTCTGGGTCCTGCTTTCTCATCCCTGTCCTGCCAGCCTTGCGAGTGCCAGCACCCTTCCTGCACTCTGAGCCCGTGCTGGCAATGCCAGCACGTGGCTGTGACCTCTCTGAGTTAGGCGCCGACCTGGCGCTGTGTCAGTGAGAGATGGGGGCAGCACACAGCAAGCGGGGGCTGACGTGCCCTGTGGCAGGGCAGCGTTTGCTTTGCTGGCTGGTTTCACTGCTGAACTCCGCTGCGACATGGCAGAAAACCACCCAGAGAGGACTCCAGGGGTGTATCTGAGTGAGCCAAGGTCTGATTTAGTGTGGCGTTGTACAGCCTTTGTCACCTCATGACTTTTTAGACCTGTAAAAGCTGGAGCAGCTGCTTTGGTTTTGCCTGGAGCAAACAGCGAAAGCTCCAGGTTGGGCTGGGCTGTAGGAGGGTGTTTTGGGCACTGGTTGCTGCTCTGACAATGAGACCTACAGACAGCCTGCAGGCTTTCCTCCGAATCACTGCCACTTGCATTCCCATGTTCTTTCCCTGCTTTTCACACAGTTCTCTCAAAGCATGCTCTTGCCTGTTCCACCCCTGTCTCTGATCCAGAGAGGGGCTGCACAAACTATTTTACTTCTGCAGCTCTTGGTCTTCCCATCCATCTGAAGCTCTGCAGAAAGACCTAAAGGTGACAGTTCCCGATTTAACCTGCACGGATGATACCGTGCTGCAGTGAAGAAAGGGAGACACTTGATTCACACAGAGAAGTGAGTGTTGTATATTAGCCACTGTGAGCACCACAGAGCTGCTGCAGTCCTCTATTTGGCATCTAGGAGCACACCAAAAAGCAAGCAGGTGATACATTCCAGTAGTTCAGGGAAAAGCAAAGATCTAGAAGGGGAGGGATGGCTAGGTAACACCACCAGCGAGAAAAAAAGAACTGTACAAATGGACAGTGCTCAGTGAGAAAAGAAAGGAAAACAGAAGACTGAGAAGAACAAGGACTGTAGCCCTCAAACATTCTTCTGCTGCTGTACAGTGAATAGTCTTTCCACCACAGCGGGGACAAGGAGAAGTGAACTTAAACTGCAGCAAGGGAGACTTAGACCAGAGTTAAGTCTCCTAAGCAGGCACTGTGAGATGCTGGAGGAGATTGCCTGGGGTGCTTATTTAATCTCTGTCCCTGAAGGTTTGTAAGAGCCTCCTAGGAAAATGCCTATCCAAAATGGTTTACATCTAGTTGATTCTGCCTTGGAGCAGAAGGATAGACTAGGTGGCTCCTAAAGGTCTAAGGCAGTCCTGTTTCCTGAGGTGCTTTTAGATGTGCTAATGAGCTAAACAGTTCCTAAAAGCTAGGTATTTGGTTTTAATACTTATCATACCTGGCATGTTTGTCATGCTCTTAACGCTGGTCTGGCTACAAAGAGAAACTTCTCTTCCAGTCAGCTAGCAATGTCCCAATTAAATAATCTGTATTAAAAATGCCATTCGTGGCATGTATTTTCAAGAGCAGCCTATTCATCAGGTTGCCAGCCAGTCAGCTTCAGGACACAGAACACATGAAGTCCCTGCCTCACACATTTATGAACCCGTGTCCCCATGTCTTCCTTCAGTTAGCAAAGAGCTGTGATAATAAACAGCCTGGACTGGGCTTGGGAATGCTCACACGAGCAGGTAAGATGCCAGGTCAGAGGGGTCCGGACCCCCCAGCACAGGCTGGAGCAAGCACCAGGGACACCCTGCTCTGGGGATTTCCAGTTACTTTCCAGTACAGCATCAGCTGGTCTGGCTTGGCCTGCTGTACGGAGCAGAGGCACGCGGGTCCAGACGAGGCAACATGCTCCAGTCCACCACTAACCTGGCACCCTGTCCCTCTGCGTGCTTCTGCCTTTGTCTTAGCAGGATGTCTTCCATGAAGCTTGTTGAAAAACTAAGAGGCAAAATTCTCTATTGAAGGATTGAGTAGTTAAAAAACCCAAACTTGCCTGGATACTGGAAAATGAAATAGAAGACTCCAGGGCAGAAGGGCTAATTAAAAAACCAAAAAAGCCTGCTTTGCTGTGAAAACGTGAGGGGAGATAAAAGCTGGAGGGAGGTACAGGCTTGAATAATGAGGCCTTAATAGGTTTGTGTCCATGTCTAATACAAAGCATTGTTTTTGGCTGCTTGATGAAGTTAGTTATTTGATTAGAAAAATTTAATTTAAAGGGACACTGCCCACTAAGATCACTGTTGGACCCCTCTGTATGGCTGTCATAAGTAACTACTAAGTAATAAGTCTGAAAAAAACCCTTTGGGTAGTTATTTATTTCATATCACTGGCAGGATTAGTGGTTATATCTTAGCTTCTCTTGCTGTGTCCACTCCTTGCATGCTTTGTTTGATCTCTTAGTGGCTCATCACGAGTAGAAATCTGGAGAAGTCTAATTTAGAATACAATAGGAAGATTTGACTGTAAAACAGCAGCAAAAAATAGACGCTGGCTAGATAGAAGCCAGGGACAGGAGACATTTCAAGATATTGTAAAAACTTTATTTGAAACTGGACTATTTCCAGTTTGAGAGTGCTCACTTAAGTAGGTGGGAATTAGACACACCATTCTGAGGACAAATGTACTGTTTTATTTAGAAATTACAGATGAGGAGTGAGACTGGGCCACTGACACACCTCAAGATATTACGAATAATATTCATAGACTCATCTAACTTTAGACAATATAAATGTCTTTGAGCCTGTGGTTTGCACTTCCTTTGTAGTCCTTGGAGGAGTGTGAGTCATCTCCCCCTGAGCGCAGACATCTAAACAGGGCAGGTGACTCACGCCTTACAAGTACCTACTTCTCTTCAGGGGTAAAGGCCAGCTCAGATGGAGAAGTCTGAGGTCAGGTGAGATGACTCCCACCTTGACTGGCCAGGCTACTGTAAGGTGCAAAATACAAAGTTAGACATAGCACCGCGGGCTGCTTAGCACCCGTGTGATACGTTACCCTCGCCGGTGACTCGATGGGAAGTGTTGTGTCTGATTGCACTGATGTACACTAGCTGGAGAAGAAAGTTGCCATTCATTCAGGACTATCCTGGCATGCTCCCACCCCACAGGAGCGGCAGCCCGGGTCAGTGTAGCAGAGGCAAGGTTGTAGGTTACAGCCTGTGGCCCAGGGTATGCAGCTGTTCAGGCTGGATGGCTGCAACAGTCAGGTTCAGTCTGAGCATCTGTGAGAACCATGACAACGGACGCAGCAATACGTGGCGTAGGGACATGAATGTCAGCAAAGCCGCAGGTTTTTGGTGTTAGACAGAACCATTTTCAGGCTTTTCCCCTTTTTTGCATTTCCTTCTCAAATTGTGATAAACAGTGACAGCGGCCACTGGTTCATCCACAGCTGGTGAGACCCAACAGCGAGGGCCACTGAAGAGAGCATCCAGAAAGTCCTGTTTGTCAAACGGCTGTAGCACCTTTGCTTGCTTTGGAGGCAACCTTTATAGCACCACCCAGGAGCTCAGCCTAATCATGAGTATTGAAAAAGTGGATTTTCCACCAATTTTCCCTGTTTTACTATCTCCTCAAGAGGCCAGCTAAGTAGTGGTGGGCAAACTTATCATTCTTGGTACCATTCCTTCAAATCAGCAGTAATCGCTGCATTTCAAAAGAAAAGATGTCATGTAGTCATCTACAGAGTTGTCTTCGGAATGAATGAAGGGTTCAGGGCTCAGCCAAAATGCTTGCTGTTTCTGCTCTCTTCCCTGGATGGTAATCCTGGGCTCTGTAACAGCATTGCATAACCCAACTTCTGCAGACACTGCCCATACTGGATTCTGGGTATGTGCTGCATGGACGTGTCATTAACACTGAGAGCCTGCCTTGCAACAGTTTCCTCAGTGTTAGAACCTGGTTATTAAGAGCTCAACAGCCTTGGAATGTGCATTCAGTGAGGAAGGGCAACTCTGGGTTCCTGAGCAGTATTCACAGCTCGTTAGCTTGGTGCAGAGAATAGCTAGTGACCAAGATAGTGCCTTCAGGATATCCTGGACTCATCCTGCAGAGACACTCAAAATTAGTAACTGGAAGGGCAAAACTTTGGACACAGGCATGTAGGGACAAATCTGTGCCCACAGCTTTTGAGGCCAACGTGCAGGGCAGAAGAGAGGAGATGGTGCTGAGAGAGAATCAGCCGCTTCCATGGACATCTGAAATTCACGTGCCCAGCTCCTAGCCGTGCATGTTCCTCATAGACTGCTGTGCTCTCGTGTGACTGCACAAAGAGTTGGTGCACTGCCTGAAATTAGCTACAGTGCATCTAGGAATGGGCAGTATAACAACACCCATTAGCCATATTACTTGCCATACTTTCCCTAGTTTCTGAAACAAAACATGTTTAACTATTCAGCCATCACAGGGAAATTCTGCTGTTAGGTCTCAACATCATTATGAAGCAGAACCTACTGCTGAAGCAATTTATATGAGCACTCACAACTTGTTTGGGCAATTTTCCTGACTCCGCAAGTTCGCAAATAGTGAAATTATAATTTATATCCATCAGGTCTCTCATTAATCCAAATCCTGCCCTCTAACCAAAAAAAAAAAAGCATTTAATGCCTCCTAAGGGAAGAGGTTGCTTCTAAGTCACTGGCAGAACAGCTTGTTCTCTGGTCTCATGGGCTCCCCACGTATCTGGCATGTATTTCTCCCTTCTTCTGGTTTTACAAGTCCTCTCATGAATTACAACCACCTGCCAGAGTCCTTCAAGGTGGCGAGAAATGAATGTCTGGGCGTTTCTTTTAGAGCTGCCAATCAGTATCAGTGTTGAGTAAATGACCTGGTGCTTGTTCACACTCCTAAGTAGCTTTGAACATGGGTTTGGGGCACGTTAAGCAAAGAAATTTAGGGATCTGTCCTTATTTTTGTAATTTGAAGGCTATTGGTCAGAAGTGATGAAGCATTAAGTGTATTAAGTAACGTGGCAGGATAACTTGGCTAGCCATTCAATGACCTGGCTAACGACGAAAGAGTATCTCAGTTTGTGTATGAGAAGTAAAATGCTTCCAGCGGTGTCCAGATGGCAAAAGAAGTTGGTGTGTGGTAGCATCTCACTTCCACATGGCTGGATGAAACCCTGTATGAGAAACAACTGTGTTGCACCCTAGTCCTGGAAATCCTCACACATGCTACACTGTCTGCATATGGGCAGGGCTGTTTGAGTCAAGAGCACAGCTCTGGCTTCCCTTGGAGCCAAGCTTGTGATTGACTCAAAAGGCAAGCTGCATTGAAAAGCTTCTCGCTACCGGAATCCGAGGCCCGTGCTGGACCGTTGCGGTTGTGTTCCAGAGAGGTGTGGAGACTTGCCATTCTCTCGTGGCACTGATGAGTGTCTCTGAGTACCAGAGCTGCCTGCCCTCCTAGATGAAGGCAACGAGCATGCCTGGTCACCTTCTGGCAAGCAGGAGATTAATTAGTCATGGCACTGGGAACAGTAAGATTCCATTTGTAGTTTTGGCTTGTTTGGTTTATTGTTTAAGCTGAGAGAACTGTAATGAGATAAAGTACCCTCTGGAAAAAAGCTAACTGGATTTGAACAGCATAATTATTGGAGCCAGTCACCCCCACAGAACCCGTGTTTCCCAGCAGTGGGGATCTGCAGTCCCAGTGCCAAAGCCAGCCTGTGCTTTATGGTGCTGGGTCAGGTGCCGGCTAACCGGGGCGTTGCGGAGGGCTGAGGGGGGACGGGCACAGCTCTTCTGCTGGGGCTCTTACTGCTCAGGGAGGCTGCATGTGTGTTTGGATGTCATGAGCCAAAGGCTCCCTGCTAAGAACAGGGCAACTTCCTAGCTTGGCTTCTCTTTTTCTTTAAAAAAAATATATAACTCCCTTATATCAGAGAATTAAAGTATGACAGAATGCTGAGCACCCAGCTGCTGTCAGCGCCATGGCTGAAGCACTGGCCGTCACCTGGAGCTGAGCACACTTCTTATTTAACCTGTGCAAATTACTCTTGCAATTACTGTTAACATTGATTAAGCTGATGAGTTTACAGTTGTAGCATTCTTGGTCACAGTTTAACAACAGTGAAAGGAGAACGTTTGTGCTACATTACTGCTGCCTGTTGGAGCAGGAAAAATATATACTGTCATGGTAGTAGGGGCATGCCTGTTCTCTAAACTGTCACCTCCCACAGCCTCCAGGAATTACCTGAACCAAGTAAGGCTTAGCTGATGGTAAATTTGATAAAAGTATTTCTCAGAATACCCAGGAGATTCATAGAGCAGTAGCAGAATTTCCCCTCCCTCAGACTCCATGGGAATTAGGTATCAGAAGAGAAAGACTGCTTAAAGCAGCAGAGGGACCACACAGGGCCCAGTTTTTACTGAGGACAGGGCATTATGGTATGTCTGATCCATGAATTTATACAACTTATTTTGCAAATTTATAGTCACAGAGACTAACAAAACCCAGAGGTGACAGAAGTATGCAAATTAAACTCTTTCTCAGCAGCAGTTAAAGCTGCTGCTTTTCAAATAAGAAGTATAAGGGCATATACCTGACTGTCTGAGTATGTACAAGAACAGGTGCTGTGTCTGCAAAGTGTGCGTTTGCATAACAGCTAACTCCTTCTCATAGAACTCTTGTAAACAGGGAACTATTAAAATAAAACAATGTAAAAGAATAATTTAGACATCTCATTTGTATGAATTCACTTCATAAAATATGTGTATGTGTGAAGGGGAAGCCAGCTGACCATAAGAGAAGGTAAAAAGCTATGAACTCACTGTGGAAGGAAAGCTATTTTTTGTCAAATTTAAAAGAAATGTTTTCTATTCAGGGCTTCATATCATGCTCTATTAAATGATAAGAGTGAAAACAGGTTCTGATTTAAGAAGAGATGGCGCAGCAAGATGTGATGTGTTAGAAATGTAATTGTATATTGTACACCGATGCTCTGCTTGTCTTTAATTTGTTGGAGGCTGACCAAACAGGGAAGCTGATCATAGCCTGGAGAATCTTAACCCTCAGGAGTCCAATCCCACAGCTCTCACATACAGCAGTAATATTTCTCCCTTGTGTAATCAGTAGGGCAATTTGTGTTAGTTAAGAATTCACAGGAAGTAAATCCCCCACAGTATAGTTAGAGTAACTGGGGCTGGTGGCGAGAGCTGACTGAAAATTAGGCCATAACGATCAAACCCACAAATAATATAGGCTGATACAGTCTTTAAGAGGAACAAAACCTTCACAGGAGCCCTCTGATCCCCACAAAAGGCTTTGCGCTTAGCACTGGTGATGTTCTGCAAGTCATTTGTGCCTTGGCCATTCATCACAAGCATGTGTTCTACACACTACAGAGTGCAGGTTTTTGTTCCCTCAGCACCCCTCTTGCCGAAGCTTTGCTGGTCGGTGACCTGGCTGACAGGCTGCAGGCGCAGAGCTCCTGGCTGGCCGCGGTGGGGGCAGCTCTGGGGAGGTCCCGGCACAAGAGATCCGCGCAGATTTACAGCTGCTGGTTCCCCTGCCCTGCAAACAGGGGAGGAACAGAGGCAGCTGGTGTGCGGAGCTGAGTGACGCCCTCTGCTCCTGCCGGTCCTGGGCCAGACGCCGGCGAGCCGGGACGGCTGTTTTCCAGCCTGCTTTGTCCTCTGTGCCTGTCTCCCCGCCCTTTGTCACCATTGCCCAGCACTGGCGTCTTGCCTGGGGCCGCAGGGCTGTTGGCTGCACTTCTCTGTGCGCTGGATCTGGAAGTGGCAGCAACGATGCTGATAGGGCTGGGCCTTACAAGCTGTTTGACAACTGTATAAGCCAAATTTGGCCCTTAGTGTGTTACAAGGGGAAAACGGCATGGAAAGCACCAAAATACGGCTTACATGAAAAGCCTTAATAAAGAAACATCTTTCTCCATGCCCTCAGCTGGACTTGCTGGTTTCATTGACCTTAATGGAGTTATTCCAGCCTACACCAGCTGAGAGTACAGCCCACTAGACTATGCATTGCCATGGAAAAAGCCCTGTGGTGGTATGGTTTATTTTCTCGTTTGGTGGTTCTGCCACAGAATTTGTGGTTCTGGCACAGCCTTCTTATATCCTTCTCCATTCACTATCCTGAAAGAAGATAATTTTTTTTTTTGGTATGGCCACACCATGTCCACTTCAGGCATAGTAGCTTTTCAGGAAGAGGTAATTTACTGGTAATTTCAGTCAGTACTGCTTGTTGCTCCCTGTGTGATCTTGCCTGTTTTTTGTCTAGCTCTTAGCCACTGGGAAGATGAGGGCAACAACCACAGTTTCCTCTCCAGGCTCAGTGTCACAGCATGCAGCAGTGAATGAGTAGGTCACTCTTAATGGCTCCCACATCACTTACCACAGCTACAGTAACAAGAGTTACTTTTTCCTATAGATACTGCTGAGTGAATAGAAAATATATTAAAAAGTTCTACATATCAAAAAGTGCTGGTGAACTCTTCTGCCTTTGAGACATACCTGAAGAAATGCACTGTTCTGGTTGGTGCCTATCAGCTGACAGTTAGCAAATAGGAAAGGTGGGAAGTGGATGCATCAGGGTGAAGCTTGTCAGTGCTGCTCTGACCAGAGGAGTTAAGGCACAGCACAGTGAGCAAGTTTGAGCCTTCAGCTCTCATGGGAGTGGGAAGTGTTCAGCAGCTCTTGAGTGGTCCTCAGTACATTTCAAGAGCAGGGCTTTTTAAAAGGATATTATCTATCTGTTGAACCACTTAGAGTGAATAAACAGTGACTCAAAAATAAAGTATGAATATAGTGTCCAGGGTAGGTGACCCCTAACAGCAAACAAAGCAGAACTTTTGATCTCAAGACAAGTTGTTTCTCCCCTGAGGCGTGTCCTTTGATTCAGTCTGTGTTTGTAGAATGAGTAGAGAAAACGAGAAACATTGCAAAAGATCAGGAGCAGCAAGAACCAAACACAAGAGAAAACATGTAAACATAAAAGCAGGGCTGGCACAGTGGCCGTGCAGAGAGAGAGATTGTCTCAATTTCACTGATGCTTCTTTCCCACTTGTAAATACACTGCTGAGAGATTAACTGAATTAAGTGAAAACGGGCTGGATGCAAAAAACAGGAGCAGTGACCAATTTCTGTGTCTCCCTAATAACTGACTATCAAGCTAGTGGAGCAGATCACTAAATATCATGAATCATTTGCAGACCAAGATCAAAGAGTAAAGAGGACATAGTTCACCTAGCTGGGCATTCGAGCAGGGCTTTGACTACCTGAAGCTTTCAGAAAACCATTGTTTTTTCTCCTCTCATCTCTAATCTATTCACCTGTGTTTCCTTCTAGACTCATCCATATATTTGTTTGTGGACCTTGTCTGGTTCTTTCATACTTCACCATGTTAATCAACAAGCCCAAGGATTTTTTTTGTTGTTGTTCCCTTCCTTCCAAGTGCTGAACCTTGTATTGGATGAAATAGAAAAAAAAAATTCCTTTTGGGAAAAATAACAATTGACTGGTCCTGTGCCTCATCCTATTTAATATTTTGCTTTCATCTGGATCTAGTGTCTTGTAATTGGAAGACCTATCAAACTAGCAATCAAATTATTCTAGTGTATATGCAGTCACATCCAGATAGCCTTATATGGGCATCCAATAAACATGGGTCAAATAAATCTGTAGAGCAGAAGAAATTTATCTTATCCAGATATCCAGAGCTGACAAGATATGTCTGAGACCTCTACTAAAGTGAAAGTATGATTCATAGCAAACAGCCTGGAGAAAGAGTAGCAATCAATAAATTGAAGACAAGAAATGGAAAACAGGGCTGTAAATTTAAGCACCCCAATGCCACAATACTTCTGAAGCAAATTTGACAGACCTCTGGTGCTTTTATGGATACAGCAGTCATGCCTCTGATTCTCAAAATGCCCCCTGAAGCTGCGGTTCTGTCAGAGTCGAGGCTGGCCTAGGTTGCTGCTGTCTTCCTGCCCCTCTGCCCCACGACACTGATGGCTGGATTTTCCAGTTCTCCCTCATACTGGCAAAAACATGCCTAATCCTGCAGCCTCTTTGTTTGGAGAGCTAAACTGGAAGAAAATGCTGCTTCCCCACCTCGCCTCCCCTGAAAGGAGTTGCTAGATTCTCTCTCTTAAGTGGCTCACTGTATGATCAGACAAATATCAGTGAAGAGACGCATGGAGAGTGCATCTAAGGAAAGGTGGAGGGCAACCCCACCTCAGGCCACACTAAACTGCCATGGAATTGCAGCTTTGAGTGCCCCCCCAGTCATGCAGGGGTGTGGGGCGGTTCAGAAGACCCACGCATGCACTGCACTGCAGCCGCGGGGCTTCGCTTTCGATTAGGATTCCTGAAATACTGGGTTCCCTTGCTTCATGAGTTAACCACATGGAACCACCATATTTCTTGGCATTTAAACATCCATTAGAGAACAAAAAATGCTCGTACGTGTCATGGTTGTTCAGGAAATCTTCCTAGTAGGACCCAACTGTGCAGTACTTCCTTTCTCAAGCCTGAAAATAGTCTGAAACAATACTGATGTGAGAGATGAACACTACACAAACTCCTTGTTTCCATTCAGGCTTTGACTCAAAGCCTCATTGTCACCATTATAAATGTCAACATTTGATACATAATACATGGGGACATTTTAGCAGATGGAGAGGAATGGAAATGAAGCCAAGATAACAGTTGAGACTGGGTTTGGAATTACTGGAAGGATGAGGATGAAGAAAGGAGAGATGCCAAGAAGGAAGTAGAGCAGAAACAGAGAAAGGAAGATGGGAAGGAAGGGAAGAGAAATCACTCCTACTGAGTTGTGCTGAATCGAGCAATAGGATAGGGGAAGAATAATAAACCGTGTATCACCTTCTGCAGCAGAAGATGAGGCTTTGGCTTTGCTTATTCTGTGAAGCTCCCCCCTTTGAGACAAGCAGGAGTTGTGCTGTGGACAGAAAGCAATATGCTCACCTACAGTTGCACTGAGCCCATCCACCATACCCAGCCTGGGAGGTGCTTCTCCCCCACAGGAGGAGCAGGATACCCCCTTGGTCACAGATAGCCCACTGACCACCTGTTTTAGAATAACAACAGTAACCCACCACCTAAAACCAGTATCTGTATCAATGCTACAAGTGGCACTGAATTTCTGAAAGGGTTCTGTCTTAACTAAAAATTCTTATAATTCTAGATGAATGAATAGGAACCGTCCAGGTGGGCCTTGAAAGTCTCCA
>NW_008587253.1:0-4369 GCF_000691845.1 Merops nubicus | reverse complement strand
AGCTGTGAGGGCAAGAGGATGGTCGGGTGGTGTCATGTGTTTCGGCCTCACTCTTGCAGATGTGTGGGAGATGCGCAGTGCTGATTTTGTATAGCTGGATGACACCACAGGTGTGAACTCAAAATGCAACTTCGGTTTCTGGGAAATGAGTTCAGAGCCAGCTTTGGAAGTGTTAAGACAGTGACGGGTGGCATAAACACTGTGACATGAAGCATGCTATGCCTTTGTATTTCTTCGTCCTAGTCTGCCTGGAGATCTCTCTTGCAGACTGTGCTATGCTGGACCTCGGTCTGTGAGGAGGGCAGAGCTGCCTGCCAGCCAGCATGACCCAAGGTGCACAAGGGCTCTCGTTTAAGAGCACACTGAGCTTTATTCCTGTATCACTGAAACAGGAAAAAAACAGATAGAAGCAGATATGGGAACTTGGCAAGTAAAGGATATATCCTAAAAATAGGGCTACATCTTTTTTTTGGAAAAGAGAGTTATAATATATGGCTGTTCTGGCCATCCTGCAACAGCAGACTTAATGCACATGTTCTCTTAACCAAGCACATGAACATGCAGACATATTTTCTTGATGCTTAACTAAGGTGGGGCCTTAAAACATGCTGGCAACAGTGGAAGCTCCACTTTTTTTGTCTTAAAAAAAGAAGTGAAAAAAAAAATCTTACCTTTACCACAGAAGCTTTCTGTGGAGAGCAACATGGGTGATGACAGTGTGTGAGCTACCTGTGGTGAATTCACACCCTTCCTCACCTTGCAGGAACTTGCTCTTGTCTGTGCCCTCAATCTCGTCCTGCTGCTGAGAGCTCTGAATGCTCTGAATTTCATTCTGAAAAGCCAGAGGCTTAATTTATACACAAGTAAATGCTGGGAGATTTTCCCATCATCTATGTGGCTTACTCATTTGAAATGTTTTTTTAACTCCTAAATGTGCCAAGAAATTTTTGTTCTTGTAGTGCTTATTTATTAAATTAACTATTTTACTTATGCCAGCAGCTCCTGTAAAAATACAGGCTGCTGTGTTTCGTATAATTTAGTAGTTTATATAATAATATATATAATTAAACAGGATTTTTCTTATTTATTATTTGAAAAAATTATGTTCAATTAATAGTGATGGATTAACTAAATGTAGTATTTGTATATTGCCATTGCTGCATAGCCTGGACTTTGATGTCAGGGTGAGGACACTGTCATCTTTTATTGGGTTGTCACAGGTCATGTGAACCAGAGGAGAATATTGTGGAACAATGGTGCTTATAAAAATTTAGTGATACTGTAGCTCTGTTTGCTGCTGGCAGAACACGGACCCTTCTGTCTGCCAGCACTTCCTCCTGTTGTCAGCATTTCCTTTTGCAAGCTTTTATGTCACTTTTCTGCTCAGCTATGCCTGGGACAGTGCCTTTCAGGTATGGCTGTGGATCTGTGAGTTCTCTGACTGGTAAGGGCTTCTCAAAACCGGACAAAATCAAGCCTGGAACTGGTTGTCTAGGTAGCAGCTGTGAGAACCAACACTAAACTTCCAACACCTCGTGTGTTGTTTTAGTACAGCAGACTCCTTTGAACCGTTGTGACAGAGGAGAAGCACACCTTATCCTCTGAAATAAATACATAAGGAACAGTTACTTGTGCTTTGCTACCCATGAACAGCAAGGAGATGCTCCCAGTGACATTAGGGTTTCTTGTTCCAGTATCTACAGCAGGAGCAGCAGAATAGGAATTTAGGCTACCAAGAGTTGTTTTCCTGGGCCCACTGTGGGCCAGGCCCACTGCAGTGAAGCTGAGCTGTGTTCAGAAGCAACCTACACAAATCACACAGAGTCAGGGACATGGCTCGTGACAGTGGAGTTCTACAATGACATATTGTTCAGATTTATCTCCTATCCTACTGGGGTTGAGACAAAGCTTACTGAATAAACCTCCACAAATTGGGTGGTTTTCTTTTTGCTAGTTTCCCTTTATGTTTTGAGATTTTTTTGCTAACTGAATGTGCATAATTCTGCAAAATACAATTTTAAAGTGTGGTTTTTTTTTTTTTTTATGTTTCTGTTACTAGCACAGAGCACCGTAATGCTGCAGCAGTTACCACTGCTTGATTCCTTTTTTTTTTTAGCAAACATACAGATTTATGTACAGAAAAATATAAACCAGTTTTTATGATGCTATCTTACTGGACAGTCAAAGAACTTCTGAGTACTTTTCTTAGAAGAATAAAAAGTCTTTTATGCTTTAACATTTTCTCAGTCTCTTCCTTTGGTTCTTGGGGGCAGAGATACCCAGGTGAAAATGCAGCACAAAGAAATAAAGTAGTTTACAACAAAAACCTGTCCTTTTAGAGAGTATTTTTTCTAATCAACTTCACTGTTAATTTAATGTTCCAGAATCCTTCTGGTAACAACTTAGGTAGCACTGACACAAAGGAAGTCCAGATTTTTAGACTTTTTTTTATTTTAAATAAGCAGTATCTTTATTACTGTGATAAAGACTGTACCCTCTCATTTCTTCAGCTGTTTCTTACTGATAGAAACCACATAATGAGTTTTCAGCATTATTTGGGCCTAACTCAAGTTTGCAACATCTATTAATAAGAAAAAATGCCTTCCCAAATATGCCAACGCATTTTAAATGGAAGAAGTCTGTGCTTAAGAGTTTCTGGTTATTACACAAGAATGAATTTACAGTTTTGCAAGTCTTTTCCTATTGTCTTTTAATCTTTACTTTCATCTGGTTTGAGATCAAAAAGTGCGTCATGGGCCTTCTGTGCATGCGGGGAAGAAGCACTGAGAAATTAGCTTTGTTGTATTTGGTGGAATTGAAAAATCAAGACAGAGGATGAGAAGGGACTGCATTTAATGCTTCCAGAGTGCTTGTCATTTGCATTCTTGCTAACAAAATATGGGGGAGGGGCTGGAAGGATCTATGTCTGGAGCCTAGAAGTGTTCACGGGGTGTCCACAGGACAGAGGATTTGGGCTGAGACAGAAAGTAGCACACAGAGCACTGGAGTACAGTGTGCTGAGGAGGAGAATGCTGTGAAGTCCTTCCTAGCAGACTTGACTGTTAAACAGGAAGAGCCAACACTTCTAAGAAAAGAGAAAGAAAAAGCCTGTGTGAAACGTGCAGTCATTTGCAATGGAAATTGATCACCCATTTCTGAGGCCACCTCTTCGGTACAGATTGGTTCCTAAATATTTTGTGAGTTAGTTACTTTGTCAAAGTATAACAATTTCAGAAATCTGACATCTTTCCCTGGATAATGACATATTAAATTTCTCTGAAAGGTAAACCAGATTTTTTTAAAAATATTTATTTTCAAAACACCAAAAGATGTGGTATTTTCTGGACATAGATTGTGAAGCAGGTTTCTTTTTTATTTTTTTCTTTTTTTTAATTTAAATGGGGTGCATGTACTGTCAACATGAACTGTGAGCAACTTTTTTTTCAAAATGTTCTCAAAAACAAGCCCAGTCCTGTTGCTTCAAAATTCTTTTATTGTTTTTCTACAGTAAGCTTTACGCTCCTGTTCACAGAGAACAGGATTTTTTTCTTTCCAAAGCATACACAGTTTTCACTTCAGTCAGGCTTGTCTGCTTCCCACCCCCATTCTGCAATGTACAATTCCCACTTGCAGCATTTTCAGTAAACATTGGATCAAGTGAGTATACAGAAATAACTTCTTCTGTAAAATTTCCATTAAAAAAATATCAAATTTTTATTCACAAAGTCTTTGCCTAGTACAAAGTAACATTTCCTATTGGTTCAAATATACTATATTTGCTAATGCCAGTGTTCCTATTAGGAAAGTAAAACTTTGTATATGCATTTGTCTTTCTATCTTTGTCTAAATACAATACTACCACATAAAACACTAACACATTCTTTTCACATGACTCCTAGCCACAGGGTGGTAGTAGAAATTAATAGTATTTGATCTGGACAAAAAAAAATCATCATATCTTAATAGCACTCTTTCTGCAAAAATAAAACTTCAGTTTATAATTTAAAGGTATTGGGAAAGAAATCCATGGAGAATTAAAAATATGCACCAAATTGTTTGAAAGATGAATGGGCAACTTGGTCTTTCCTTATAGACACAGGAGTTTAGCACAAGAAGAAGGAGAAAAAGTTATTCTGAAGGTTATGTTTGTGTGACACTTTATGCCCAGACATACATTGGGGGAGAGGGAGAGTAAGCAGAGTGGATTGAAAAATTCATTAGAACTTCAAGTCCCTATAGTTAGTATCCTCAGAAATCGGATCTGTCAGTGCTTGGTCTCTTCCCACGCACGTTTACAAACAGTCCTTTGAATTCAGCCTTGGAAGAAGTCATAAAATAGCTTTGTCCATGACTGGCCTCATTCTTAAAA
>NW_008587252.1:0-4207 GCF_000691845.1 Merops nubicus | reverse complement strand
TTATTTATCATTATTCTTCCCCTATATTAAACTCAGCATCTAAAACTGAACATAAGTCTCTAAATAAGGTCTACCTCTAGAGAATGATTTACCAACAGGTTTTTCACCTTGTTTTGGAGAGAGATTCTTTAACTCTTTGTAAATCTTACTGCTTTTGTCCAGGAATCAC
Source organism: Merops nubicus (assembly GCF_000691845.1). Lineage (NCBI taxonomy): Eukaryota > Metazoa > Chordata > Aves > Coraciiformes > Meropidae > Merops > Merops nubicus. Next base: position 4,038 of record NW_008587252.1, on the reverse strand, counting down.
TTGGGCAGTTAATATTCACTCAGTAGTTGGGCAACCCTTCCTCCAAGACACTAGCATCTAACCTGTTAACTGCCCTTTTGTGGTGAAGATTCCCTATGAGAAACATGTTGAAGTTACCTTCTTAGTAATTCCATTTTTACAGCTACAATAATATGTGATTGGAAATATGCAGATGCTGTAAATCTTACCCTTAATATACATACTATACATACTCCTTTGATTTGCTTTAATCACAAGTCTCACATCTACCAGTGTATTCTTTTGGATTTTAATGACAATGTAGAAGATAGACTGTTGTGTGCTCAGGGATCCTGGTCCCCTACCTGCTGAGGTTGAGTAGCTCTGTGAACTTTAACCTTCTCAGCTTCACTCCTTGTTTTCCCACCAATGCAAATGGAAGCTTGAGGAGACATGTGAGGGCTCAGCTAACATCCCTGGACAGAGCTAGGGTATTTCTCCAGCATGCAATGCAACCTGCAAGCAGCAGAAAATTTAAGAATCCTATACTTTAGAAATAAAATAGGGAATGAGGAACAGACCTAAAAAAAATCAAGACATTGTCAAAGATTCTTTTTTCTACACTCTGATGTTTTTAGCTAGATTAGTGTCTATATTATTCCATTTGCGATCCACTTCCCTTGTAGTATTAATCTATCTGGAGTGGTTTTGGACTAGGGTAGATGAGTATGACAGAAGAACAAAATCAATCAGGATTTAAGAAAAAGTACAGAGGAATTCCTGAAGACTGAAGGTTGTTTTGACAGTTCATTCTGGAAAAACAAAACAAAAAAAAAAAGAAAGACTTCTAAAAGGTGTTCATTGCTTTCAGCCTTTGTCCCACTGTGTTTTCAGTACCTGTTCAAGGCTTAGGGCTCTATGAAGACATATCAGCATATGGCTCTGCTGAGCTCAAACCATATCTCTCTCATGGGACATGTTGTCATCAAGTCATGGTCATGTAGTACTACAAGTGCTCAGGAGGGACAGTTAATCTTGCTGCTGTAACTGCCAAAGAGGCATTAATGGGATATTGATAAGAGGCTTAATGTTATTAAACACCTGTGAGAAACTATTTAAGGCAGAAGAGAGTTCTGCATCACTGAGGGCATAATCCTGCATCCACACTTCAGGATGGTTTTAGGGGAAAATCCAAAGCAACCAAGTAACATATTTTAATAACTGTTGTATAATTTATTTCACCTCATTACAGTCCCAGAGAAGTACATAAAAAACATAATCATGAAATGATTATGAAAGTTCTTGGTCAAATAGACAAATCCCATGGTCTGCTTGACAATTGTATTTTGCATATTCAAATTACCTTTTACTGAATCAGAAACTTCAGGAAAAATTATGGGTTTATTTTCATTTATTATTACAAAGTCCCTCCTTTTTATGTTTCACTGCTAGCAAGGAATGAGTCAGTGGAGAGTTGAGATATTTTTTCATTTCCTATGTTTCGCTCAGTGGGATACAGAACAGCCAAAGCATAGGATGACTGTAAATTGATGGAAATTAGAAATTAAATGTTCAATGAATAAAGCTTAATAATTATTAATTTTTTAATAATAGGTATGAATAAGTAAATCAGCAGTTTTAGCAGAAGTTGTAATTTACCAAATGAGTTATAGATGTAATGCAACTGTGTAGTGAAAAGCTGAGATTTATTAAGAGTGAAAATGTTGTTATTTACCAGGAGGACACTGGTAAGAAAGAAAGAAAAGCACTGTTTTCCCATGACCTACACATTTGTTCACATTTTTCTGAAAATATCACTGTTTTAAAGGTGATGGCTGTGCAGTAGGTTGGGGAGCTTTTGCTTCCTTTGTTCATGTGGTGCACTCTGCCATCAAGGTGATGCTGTGTTTGTGTTTGCAACCTCAGAGTATGTCATGCCAGGAAGAGCAACAGGTCTGTAGTGCAAGGGGGAGGGGGGAAACAGAGAAATGGGGAAAGGAGTTTGGATGAATCTCCTGATTTTTACCAACCATCTCTACTGCAGCTTTATTGGTGATTGGGTTGCATCTGGGTACTCAGACTATGTAGGAGTACAGCAGAAGTTTCCTGGGGGACAAATTTCTTCAGGTATTGGCTCAGCCATTACTGACCCTAAATGTATAGAAAATAAGTAGAACACAGCTTTTGACATACTTTGTAAACAGAATACCAAAAACATCCTTAGCTCATAGTGTTTTTAGTGACCATAGATCTTCAGAAATTTTCCATTGCTGATCACAAGCAAGATTTTTTTTTTTTTTTTTTGACATATACATCCTTCCACCTGCAAAAATCTGAACATATAGATAGTCTGGCATGATAAATGCCAGAAAAAATGTATATCTAAAAAAGAATCATGCCATAAACTTAAACATAATCTCTATTATAAACACTTCTGAATCATGTTTCTTCTGAGATTTTCATCAACAAGAGTTTGGAAATGTTGATGGGGAGGGAATAGGTTTAGGATTATAATGCTGTGTGCTTGAAGATGAGCATATGGATTTTATCAGCAGGTTTTTTTCCGCTTGTTTAGTCTTCACAGAGCCTTCTAAAGGATTATAATGATGCAAATGCCAAAATTAAGTCTGCTAAAATTGGATTTTTCCTTCTGTGTCTGTGGAAATGCACTTAAAGAGGACAATACAAACAGAATTCTATTCTTTCAAAGTGCTTTCATCCCGGTTTGCAGTTTCTACTTTATTCCACAAAATTCTTTACTGTTCTGATCAATGTAGGGTCAAATGAAGACAATACCAAGAACAACCCTGAAATGTGCCTTTGGCATCACAGAAACTTAAGAGTTGCAGACTGTACTGGTTGCCTGAAGTACTGCATTCCAAAATGAAAGCACAAAGTAGAATGTGAATGATATGCAAATTGGAAACATCAGTAGCTGTTATGCTTACATGGTACTAAAGATAAACAAATTGCCTTGTTTGTATTCTACAGTAATAGTTTTAACTGAAAACATTTTGCGTGTGTGTGTGTGTGTGTATGTGTTTCTCTGAATAAAACATTTCCTAACAACACAAGGGGCTAACTTACAATGGAAAGTCTGTTGCATCTCAGCATTGGCTCAAGGTTTGGGAAGCACAGAGTAAACAAAAAGCACAAGAAGTTCTTGTGGACTAGAAATGTATCTCACTGCAGGTGTTTTTTTGATGTTTAATGTGTGAAAATATGTGAATTCATATATGTGAGGTAAAGAATTTTTAGAAAAAAGTGGAAATCAAAACTGTAATTGATAATATCACTCTTAGGTTTTGTGTCTGAATTTAGCACAACATGTTCAAAGTCTAAGAACAACTGAACCTGTTTTGACCTGAATCATGACTGTCTTTTGATACATTTATTAAATTATGCATTCAAAGAAATACCATACATTTAAATAGTAACATATCATTATTAGCAGAGCTGGGTTTGATATCACATGTCTAAAATTGTATTGCTCTTGTCAGGAATTAACGAAAGGTATATCATTCATGGCATCAGAAGCAAACAGTGGTTCTAAATAACAGTAATTTTGTCTTGTATTGATACCTACACTGCTCAGTAATGAGCTCAGGAAGTGTGGGTTCGATGGGTAGAGTCTCCTTCTGACCTGTTTTGGCAGGGGGGTTGGACTAGATCTCTAGAGATCCATTCCAACCCCTACCACCTTGTGGTTCATTTTGCCAGCGAAGGAGAACCAATGGCTAACTCTACCTTTCTTCTTAGTGTGTGAGCTTGCAAATATCCATTCGTATTTTCATCTTGTCTATCATGTTTGGTGGCTGCAGGTAAGCTGGTCAGCTGGTCTGGATTTGAGAGCTGATAAGCATGCAGACAGCATATATACATATTCATTCTGTCTGGATGGTGGCTCATGTAGTAGACTGCAGTGATGTGTCCAACCAAAGCATAAGTGCTTCTATGTGTAAGATACTCTAGCAGTTACAAGTGCCAACAGCAGACCTTCTGATTGGACATGGTCAAGAGCATGTCAAAGCTGGCTACACAGAGACTACTGAATTTGACGTACGGAAACTGACTCTATAA
>NW_008587251.1:13684-24075 GCF_000691845.1 Merops nubicus | reverse complement strand
CTCCTCCCGGGTAGACACCCGCGTCGCGCCGGCGTCCGGCCAGCCCCGCGCCGCAGCCCTCGCCCCGTAAGTTCCCGGCCGAGCGGGCGGTCACAGTCTGTGACTGCCCAGCTGTTTGTCCGGTCCTCTCCTCCAGCAGTCTTTTTCTCCAAGAGCAGTTTTTCACGTCTGTGTCACCTTCTGGGTGACATAGCTCTGTAGTGTTTTCTTAGCTTATCTAAGAGCAGATACCAACTTATGTCACTTGTACTGTTCCTTATTTCTGTGAAGCCAGTTATTTTGTAAAAGAAGGCTGATTTTGTTGCAGTGTGTTCCTGAACAACTCACCTCAGCTACTTCTTGTTATCTGCCTCCCACCATCTAGCTATTTACAAATTCGTTGCTCAGTAACTTGGTGTAAAATCAGTCCAGAGGCTGAAGTTATGCTCACACATCTTTGCTCTCCTCAGTCCTTCTCCTCCCCTTAGAGGTACGTGCTTGTCTGCTTCTCTTGGCCCTTGTGGGTTCTCAAGATGTCACTTCCATCAGCATTTTAAGCATCAAGGGTGGATTTCATAAGTGCCTTCTGATTTGAAAACCTTTAACTATATCCTCTACTCATAATTTGCCACCTTCTACTTGGACCTCACCTTCTGTCTCTCTGTTAAAGGAATTTCATTAAATATCTATTCACAACTTTTCTGCTGAGGGCTGAAATAAGACATTTAACATTTTGTCCTACTTCATGTCACCTGTAATTTTTTCCTTTTCCTCTGAAGTTATAAACCTTGCCTTCTGTATTTTACAGTATTTATGGAACTATTACGTGTTATCCTATATGTCCCTCACTAGTTATAACTCATTTCTGTACCGTTGGTGTTCTGATTTTATCCTTGTATGGTAGCACTGTCCCTTTATACTGTGCCTTAATGCATGCACATCCCCCACCCTTTTTTTTGTTTTTTTACTTTTTGTGATTTTTCGGGCCATTAAAGCCCTCTTGATGCAAAGAAAACAGTCTTACACACTCTCTTTTCTCTGAATTCTGTGCATTTAATATAGTCCCTTTCAGCGACTGCCAGCTTTCTGTTCTCTTCCATCTCTCAAATTATTTGCCCAAGAGTCATGTCTGCCTATTCCCTGAGTTTTTTTTAATTAAGTCTGTTAGTTTTATTCTGTTCCTCACACTCTTCTTTCCTTAGAACAGGCAAGGAGAAACTTTGGCCCGTAGATCAAATTCAGTTCAGTTTGATAGAGCAGTTCATCATATCCAAATCCTTGATGTCTGCTCCCCTAAGGATCCTTGGACAAAAACTGGCTGCAGCCTGGCCAGATGGTGCTAGTAGCCCATTTCCTCATGGTGCTTCCCTTCTTGTCAGAGTTTTGCAGCACCTTTACGTCACATGGTACGAAGTGCAACGGGTCTCTCTAATCACATGGTGAAAGCATACATGTTCTGTCCTATCCAGTTGATGTATAGCTCTTATCTGATCAAAATACAGCTAATCTCATGTTTCTGGATGTGAACCCATCATGGTAGAGGAAATACTTGGTATTTTGATCATGTGTTAGATATATTTCTGGTCATGTTTTTTCAGTGCGTGCATAAAACCTTTGTGATCTGCTTCTGCTAGAAAGATTGTTAGAATCTTTTCTTAGAATACTGATTTTGTGGTCACATTCACATACTGCTTTCCATCTTTAAAGTCTTAGTCCAGTGAGTCCTTCCCTTCTAGTCAAAGCTGAGATGAAAAGTGCCCATTCTTCTAGTAGCTTTTCTCCAATTTTTGAAACACAAAGCTACTTTTAGTTGTGGGAGGTTGTTCACCACACATACTGTATTCCTAGCCAGTGGCTGCATAAAGTCGCCCACTGATGATTTGTTATCATCCCATCAGGTGCTGGATGGTAGCTCACAAAGAGGTTCATTCAGAACCTGCTTTCTTTGTGGTCTGTTGTTGATTGGTCCCAAGACAGCAGACTTGTGGTTAGTCTTTGCTCCTTCCTAGCCTGCCTTTCCTCATGGCCTCCTCCATTTTCAGAACTTATTCATGTTCTACAGTGCAGAAGCACTTGGGTCAGAACTGTGGTTTCATGTGAAGACTTCCCTCCTGAGGGTTGTTTTGTTATTTTTTGAATGTCTTTTTGTTACAGCTTTACTGCAATTCTGTGACCTCTTCTCTCCAAAGCTACAGCAGAATTACTTTTAACTTTCTTCCAGCCCTAGTGCCTGATTTTTTACAAAGCCTCCCTAACTGCCCTGAATTTGAGTCCTAAAATTATCTTCCATTTTATTACTGCATAAAATCTATCTCTTTCTGCCATTAGCTTTTTGTGGAATGGTGTCCCATGTGTTTGTCTCCAGGAATTATCTTTTCTGCCTGGTCAGCAAATTCTGTTAAGCATATTTGTGACCCGTGGCCTTGAATCTTTTACCCTTGCACCCACAGTTAATCCTTATGCATCCACGGCCAGATGCAGCAGTCTGACCTAATCATTAGGAATTTCATAAACAGGCCTTGACAGATTTCTGTTGTTGTTGTCTTTGCCATTGGATCCATGTGGGCATCCCATTTCCCAGGCTGACAGGTGAGTATGTCAGATGGATGTCTGCATTTGCAGCTTTGAGACTTTTGCATCCCTCCATCCCTTCCTTCCTGCCAGGTACAGAATAGTACGATAATAATCTGCACAACCTTTTAATGGCATTCAGCTTCCATGACCTCACTGTCCTTATGCCACAGGCCAGCTATCTCTACCTTCTAATATCTGCCACAATTACCCAGTCTTCCCATTGACTGTTAGTTTCAGGAGCACAAGATTATCTTGTGGTCCCATATTCTAGGGCAGTGGGCAATAGGAAATAGGAGAAGGTGGAAAAAACATAAATTATTTCTGTAACTGTGTTATTGAAGTGCTAGAAGTATTTTGTGTTTCTCCTTGTATTAGTGACATATGGCAAGACAAAACTGATTAGCACGTATTTTCTTAAGGAGAAAATAGAACATGAAACTTAGAACACAAATTTTGCTCCCAGAGGCGTTTGTGGATTCAGATGTCTCATAAAATTGTGTGATGCTGCATTTTTCCTTCTGTTGTTTTCTCTTCTCTTTTTTTTTTTTTTCCCTCCCCAGAAGAAATCATTGTACTTTTGCGGTCTTGGAAGTATGGAATCAATCTCTATGATGGGAAGTCCTAAGAATCTCAATGAAACTTTTCTACCAAATGTTGCTAATGGCATCAAGGATGCCAGTAAGATCACAATAGGTGTCATTGGAAGTGGAGACTTTGCTAAGTCATTGACAATTAGACTTATCCGATGTGGGTACCATGTGGTTGTAGGAAGCAGAAACCCTAAGCTTGCTGCTGAGTTCTTTCCCCATGTGGTTGATGTCACTCACCATGAAGATGCAGTGGCAAAAACAAACATCATTTTTGTAGCCATACACAGAGAACATTACACCTCTTTGTGGGACCTCAAACATTTGCTCACTGGTAAAATCCTGATCGATGTCAGCAATAATACAAGAGTAGACCAGTATCCAGACTCCAATGCAGAGTACTTGGCGTCACTTTTCCCGGATTCCCTGATCGTCAAAGGATTCAATGTCATTTCAGCTTGGTCACTGCAGTTAGGACCAAAGGATGCCAGCAGACAGGTAATTGTTATCTTTGTATTAATTTGTTTGTAAGATGAAAATGACAGGAACTGAATGGAAGCAGGCAGAACTGTTGGGATTCACCCTGCCTGACTTAAAATACCTAAAATGTTTGGCTCTAGTTTCATTTTTTGAAGCCAATAAAACTTTCATAGTGTATTTCATCCCACTATAAGACATACAGAGTAAATGGTCCAAATTATCCTGTGGGATGCCCATTTATCTTTAAGGATTGCAGAGGAAATGTGGATACTTGCTTAGACTAAACAGCTGACCTTTAGATGACCACAGACAGAGGAGAAGACTTAATGTCTTCCATAGGCAATAATGTTAATTTTTATCCTTATGCTCAATACAAGGACAGAGGCAATCTTTCCCAGTAAGTTTTAGTTCCAGTATTGGTTTACACGGGGTGAACCAGGGAAAGCTATGCACAGAAATATGAGGTCCTGATCCCAGGGCTCAGGAGCTGCTGTTCTAACAATGCTTGCATTCAGTGTAACAGCAAAGTGGATGAAAGGAGTTATCTAGCCTTTAGAATACCCCAAAATCATAAATATGAAGAAACAGGAGATACATATGTTTCTAAATGATCATTCATTTGATCCAGGACTGCTTGGGAACAGCATATTTCAGATTCCTTCCCATTGTGTTCCTCAACTTCATCCTGCAAAAGAAAAGGCAGCTTTATGGTTTTCATGTTTGCTGAAGTGATAGAAGGGATTTAAGCCTGTGCACAAATGCAGTCCTTCACAGCTTTAGGGGAATACACGGGAAGTAGCTGGTGTAACAGGTAACACTGGAGACTAACTTGAGGGGTTTGGCACTTCAGGTAGGTTTTAAGTAGAATGCAGTTGATACAGAATTAGCATAATTTAAGAAAATAGCCTCATCACACTCTTTTTTATCCCCTTTCAAAATAGCACTGCACTGTATATTTTATTTCTGTTTAAAATAGATAATTTTTGCTCTGATGTAGATGATCAGTGAACAGTGTTGGGCAAACTATAGCCCGTTGTAAATTTTAAAGGAACTTTAAAGTACTTTGTAGAAGTGCATTTCTTTTGCTATGTAATAAACTGGTCTTTAGGAGAGTTCTTATCTAGCTGCTAGACTTTGTCTCTAGTGTTAAACATTTGACTTTTGTGGAAATCTGGACTGAAATTAAGCTCAGTTTGTCATGCACGGAGAGACTGCACAGTTATCTGCTTTGCATTGTTTATTCGATGGCTATTTTAGGGTCATCATTCAAGATTCCTGTATTTTTGAGAGACTGATGATTTTTGAAAAGGCATTTAGCCATTGTTTAAAGTTCAGTCCAGCCCTCATTTCATTGAGGGAGGGAGGATTCAGTGTGCAGGTTACCTAGGCATCTCATAGTCAACTCAGTATTAACTCCAAGAAAAAGCCAATTTTGTGTTGGTTACTCTGTTGCTAAATCAGTGTGCATATTTTCACTTTGGCTGGACTTGTATGTCATTTAATTCTCATCTTGGTGACATAAGCTGAGGTAAGAGCTAAAACAGAGTTTAGCAGTAGTGCTGTGGTTTTGACGTGAAGGCCCTTGTAGTTTTTTTTGTAGCATTTAGGTTTTTTTACCTTTGAGTCACTTTCTCACAACAGACAATTCACTTGGCTTTCCCAACAGGTCTATATATGCAGTAACAATGTTCAGGCTCGCCATCAAGTTATTGAACTTGCCCGTCAGCTCAGTTTTATTCCTATTGATTTGGGGGCATTGTCATCTTCAAGGGAGATTGAAAACTTACCTCTGCGGCTGTTCACACTGTGGAAGGGGCCTGTAGTGATTGCCATTAGCCTGGCAACATTTTTCTTCATCTATTCCTTCGTCAGAGATGTAATCCATCCGTACGTGAAAAATCAGCAGAGTGACTTTTACAAGATCCCCATCGAGATTGTGAACAAGACTCTGCCAACCGTGGCTATCACTTTGCTTTCTCTAGTGTATTTGTCAGGACTTATGGCAGCTGCCTATCAGCTTTACTATGGTACCAAGTACAGGCGATTTCCACCGTGGCTGAGCAACTGGCTCCAGTGTCGGAAGCAGCTCGGGCTGCTCAGTTTTTTCTTTGCAGCAGTGCACGTGGCATACAGCCTCTGCCTGCCCATGAGGAGGTCGGAGCGATACCTCTTCCTCAACATGGCGTATCAGCAGGTAAGCCAACCTTAGTTCAGTGACCCAGAAACACCTCGGCTGCATGTGTCTGGCTTGTGAATACATATATGTGTTTTCTTAATCTGTTCTGCTGTTTTCAGCAGAGAATGGTAGGGGTTATCTTTTGCATAGCGAGTGCCAAGGAAGAAGGGAAACTAGAAGAAACATCTGTGCTTTGTGCTCAGCTCACGGGTCAAGCTGCAGTCAAGTCTCTGTGGTAGGGAGGATCAAGGATCTCTACTTAAATCTGTGGTAGTGTAATATACACAAGGAGAATGTAGGATATACAGGGTAAGAGCAACTGCAGGAAACTTCCAAGGTATGCTTCTCTGTGTATACTCAGCATATGGGGGAAGGATGTGCATCCTAAGTGCGTTTACAAGTGTGAAAAGTATACAGGTAGATGCGGCAATAATGCTTACAGATATGCCTATGTTTACAAAATGAAAATGCTGTTACTTTGTAAAGTTTTGGACCAATGGTAAAAACATTTTTCCATTAAAAGTTCTGTGAACGTAATCTGTTCTGGACAATAGAGATTGACTCACAGTTCCTAGGAGCAATTGGTCTTGCATAACCCTGCCTGAAACGATATACGGCAAGTCTGTCATTCTTTAGAAGAGGGTCTGATGGTCCTGTCTGTCAGTGAGGTAGTTGATTGTCTTCTTTAAAGCAGCAAAAAAGCAGCACTGCCAGAAAAGCAGCATTCCCATTCAGCACATAAAATCTGCAGGAAAGATAGATGTGATGGAACAGAAACCAAACTGAGGAAATCAAATCAAATGGTACAAATTAACGGGGATTGGGTCCACAGATTCTAAAAGGACTAGCATGAAAAACTGCACTTAAGAGAAAGGCAGAAAAAGCAAAATTGTAAAACGCAGCAAGAAACTGTAATTTTTCACACTTAGTAAAGGACCCACTGATGCTTTTACTAAGAAATTGTCTTGGTTTTAATAATATTAGAAAGCTCTCAATTGCTAATATTCCTAGTGAATCTCTTTCAAGACATGCCATAATTCACCTGAAAGTGAAAAATTAATTGCATATCTAAGCCTTCTAATCATTAAGGACCAGAGTTGTTATTTTCTTCTGGTAAAGCTCTCCAACGAGAACAATCTTGGATGTATCTATCTGATGCCAACAGTAAAAGAGGCAAAATAATTTGCACTCAGCATAGGGGGCTGATGCAAAACCAGGAAATGATGCTAAACTATTTCTGAATGTAAGAAACTAAAACCAAATTGCAGGTTTACCCAATTTATGTGACAGAATGTAAGTTTACAGGGTCTGGAGAACACAGCTATTTTCTACAGTACTTAGGAGTGAACAGAGTGGTTTGGTTTTATAACAGTTGTTATAAGTAGTATGTAATGTTACATTTTCTTGTAACAACTCATGTAAGTTGCCATGTTTAACATATTTTTAATCTAACAGGAACCAATACCAGCAGCAAGGAAATAGTTGTTTTTTGCCAAGACATGAGGAAACATCTGAAATATTTGACCCCATTTTATAGTTGTCTTGTGACTGTAGGCTTTTACTCAGCAAAATCACTTCTGTTGATATTTTTAATATTCTGTAGAATAAAGTGCTTCCTTTCTGCTCTGTCATCAGGTCCACGCAAATGTGGAAAATTCTTGGAATGAGGAAGAAGTGTGGCGAATTGAAATGTACATCTCCTTTGGAATAATGAGTCTCGGATTGCTTTCTTTGCTGGCAGTGACTTCCATCCCTTCAGTAAATAGTGCCTTAAACTGGAGAGAGTTCAGTTTTATTCAGGTGTGTTATTTTTTAAATAAGGGGGTTTTGCTGTTAATAAGGATTCCTTGATGATGATAACGATAATCACGATCATGATCATGAACAGTAGCACTGCACCATGATAAGTGGGGTTTTTTCCTCTCTCTTGGAAGCTGATAAAAAAACATATCCTTACTTGGCAGACATTAAGGAACATTAAGCATTTAATGAGTGTTTTAGAACAGGAATTTGCATTTTACACTTAGTGGTCTTAAATGACCAACATGGCTAATACCAAATGAAGACTAATCTGTTCCTTTTCCATTGTTAGAGTTTCTTGCTAAATTAAAATCAAATAAGTCTGAGCAGACTCACTAAATGTGGTGATACTGATGCAATACTGCTTTATGTAGATGCGCACGACTGTTAAAACTGAAGACTTAATTCATCCTGCAGGATATTTGTTGCATAGTTCTGTGACAGACATGGTGCCATTGATTCTGTTTTGCTTCCACTCCACTGTGTGGGAATTAATACAGCTCTCAACAGTGTTGTTCCTGTTAGCTGAAAATAACCTTAAGTAAAGTATGAAGCTTTGTTTATTGAAAGCAGGGGCTTTTTCACATCCTGGCATGCCTTCTGCTGCCCTCCTTAGTCAGATAAATATCTACAACAGGCAGACCTGAACAGCATAAAATACGGAGAAATACAGGCTTTAATAAACAGCTTAATGTTTGCTTCCAAACAAATTTGCCATTAGTTTTAGGTAGCAGTCAGTGATACAAAATTTTATTAGGACTCGGTCTTGCAGTAGATTTCCTAGGTGTGTACCTGCAGTTTTGGGTTTGGTTGTGCTTTGTTTTGTTCTCTGACTTTGGATTCAGTACTCTAGTCTTAACTCAGTCTTTTCTGATTAATGTTTTTCAAACATAGCCATTGTAATAATATTGCCTAATTCTTAGTCCTGTTGCTGTTTACAGATTCCCCTTTTCAGAGTACACACACTGAGTTTAGTGTTCAGGGCTTGAGCTGAATTTCATAATTTACAGACATTTTAAATGGAGCTATGTGGAACACTTCTTTGGCTGTAGTTGTTAGAGGTCTTCTGACTGTAAAGTCATGTCTTCCCTTCCCCGAGGGTTTCCAGTGGTGGAACACTCTCTGTGAGCCTACAAAAAGTTTGCTGATTTTTATTTTTTCAAATCAGAATTCCTCTGACAGAACTTTTTGTTCTCACTCATGGTTTTGAGCCTTTAGAGGGAGTAAATACTCATTTTGTAGAATCACAACCTCCCTGCCATCCAGAGTTCTTTTGTAGGAAAAATAGGACTGCTGTTGGGTGATGTAAAACATCAGTGCAAAATGGAAAAATACATATTCAGTCTTGAGTGAGGCGATGCCTTTATCCAGTAATGACTTCCAGCTACAAACCCAGCATTTGTGTCTTCTTTTTCTTGACTCAGATTTCCAAATTGCAGGCTTGTGTGACTGATTCAAAACCCACACCAATAATCACATAAAGATGTGTCTACAAGGGCATTTTTTTATGTCATATTTATGTAGTTATTTCTATTGTAAATAAAGTAAAAATAGTTCCAAATTTAAATAATTATGAACTCTAATGAATTGTCTATCAGTATTTTCAGAAATTTGATTTGAGACAAGTTGTTTGCTCTGGAGGTGGTGTTACAGTTGATACTGCATTACATGCTGCAGAGAACTGGTATTAGTAATTAATTATGATCATATATGTTTTTTAATCACAAAAAATATACTGAACTCCTAAAAATTTCCTTAAACTTAAAGATCATTAAAGGTACTTTACTTTGTCATTAATTACATACAGGATGTAAGTACGTTGATCTTCATTTAGTTACTTGTCCTTCAAAAAACTCCTCTTGCTTTATTCAATCAGAAAATAGACTTTCAGTGATCCCTCACTAAAGGAAAAGGAGTCTGTATTTCTGCACAAGCTTCATTGTACTCAGTATGCAAGTAGAACAGATAAAACATCATAATACCCCACTGTCTTTTTCTATTTTTCTTCTAGTGAAGTGCCATATGGTGAAGTGAATTTGAACTTAATTTGCTTAGTCTTCTCTAAGTCAGGGGGACAGGTAGCCCAGTGGGGCTATTAGAGCATCATCTCAGTTCTGCTTTTTTCAGCTGGGAAAAGCAGCATGTCTCTAGCTTTAGTCCTGAATTTGCCACAGTAATTGCTGGACTTGTTTTGCATCTGACAGATGAAGAATCAGTCAGCACACTTAGTTTCTTACCTCAGCACTTCCCACTGAGAACAACATACTATTGCTTGCTCACCTTAGTAAATACAGTTTCATCAAAATAAGGGTCTGGCCCCCTTTAAAGAGTTTTATCACTAAAACATGCTCATTCTTGGGTCCTGCTAGGAAAATCTGAGTTTAGGGTTAAGAAATTATTAACATATACAGTATATACTATTTTCTAGCCTTGTTCCAGTAGTACAAGCCCAGAGCAGCATCTCCCCTACCTACAGTGGTTCAAACCAACCTCTACCAGTCTTCTTGATACTATGAGAAACCCCAGTTGTGAATGTTTTTGCCCAGAAATCATTGCTGTCTTTGATATCCTCAGCTATTTTAGAGATGTCTTCACATCTTTTCTAGCCTGGTTTCACAACACAGGTGTCAGCAGCCTCAAAAATTCCAGCCTGCTTGATCAAGGGAAAAGGACTCTGAGAGAAGCAGCAGTGCAGGCTCCAGTCATTCCCTCAGAGTATGAATGTGAAAGAAGTGAGATAGGAGAAGGTTTAACACTGATGCAAAAGGAAATTACTCTGTCAGCCCTACCAGGAA
>NW_008587251.1:8414-13653 GCF_000691845.1 Merops nubicus | reverse complement strand
CAGCAGGAAACTTGCAGTTGCTGCAGTATAGAGCTGACCACTGTACAAAACAAATATCTAATTAATTCATCGTAATTCAGAAAGAAACACTCATAAGATCCAGATGGAGAAGCCACAGAACCAGACAGAGTTTGCTCAACTCCTAGATGGTGGAAACAGCATGAAGCTTTGCAGGCATCTTAACATGACCCGGAGCTGGAGCTTACTAAGAACAGAAGCAGAGAAGAAGCTGGGGCTGATAAACTAATGCATCAGCTTTCTTAAATGCCACTTGAGTACTCTTCTTTCTAAACATATTTGGATAAGAAGCAAAGGTAGACATGGGCAAGAAATAAAAAAGAACTGGAATTTTGTCAGAGCGGGCAGAATAACTAGCCCAAGCTAGCACACTGCAAGCAGAAAAAGACATTTATTGAAAGCAGTCCTTGAGTGTTCATGTAAAATACATGGGAATGGAGAATGTTGTCTGCAAGCAGTGCTGCACTGGGTCCTCCAGTCTTCTGAAGGAAGTTAAGCTGTAAACCACATAAATGACTACTGCTTTTGTTTTCCAGCCTAAGAGTTCAAATCCAAAGCACATCACTCAAAAGTGGCAATGGACAGAACAGACTGACTTTGAAAGCTGAGCATTATATTTCTTATAAAAAATCAATGCAGATCTTCCATTTGCATAGTAGGAAGCTGATCTTTTTGCAAATACTCCTTTTGTCTGCTAGCACAAGCCTAAAAGTGTTATGAAGACACTTTTTTATTACTAAAAGTTTTCTTTACTAAAACACACACTTTGAGGAAGGGCTGCCCTGCCTTGGCTCTCCCACAACAACAGGATACTTTTCCCCTAGAGTAAAGGAGAATGAGGCCTGAGTATTTAGCAAGGTTATGAGTAAGATTCCAGTAAGAAGTTTAGGCAATATCCATTTACTGGAGGAATCTGAAGTTTACCTTGCATAAAAGTGTAGGCTTTGAAAAATACCTTTTGTGTATATATAAATTATTTGGAACTACTCAACCATTATGAGTCTTCCCAGTAGCATTTTAGGGATTTTTTCTCCTGCATCTTTTCCAGTCCTCTAACACTTTTGTTTTCACCCCAGACAATGCCATTTTGTCCAGTTCATTAGTGGCCTTGGCTGGGAATCTCCCACATTGGCTAAAACCTGACTTTCATCAGGAAAGAAAGGAAACAAAATAGGGAAGACTTAAATAAAAGCTAAAAGACTGGGGAGTGCGTAGGAGATCTATTACTCACCTTCCCGTAAACAGTATTATGGAAGATTAGGAAGCAGAGCAACCAAAAATGTTCTTCCCCTTTTCCCAGCAGCCATCCTAGAGCCTAGGCAAAGGATTCCCAAGATTTACTTACAAGGTGATACTGCTACTCGCTTACCGATGTGAATTTCCTGGTGAAGAAAAAGTATCCCTTCCTGCTGCTTTCAAAAGGCCTCTGCTGTTAAAGAAGTTCCTATCCTGTGCCCTTCCTGGCCTCCCTGTGGTAGCATCAGTCTAAGTGATCTTTCAAGTCTCATAAACATTTTTATCCCTTTCTTTTTATGTCTTAAGAAGCCAGAAAAGTATGGCAGAAATGTAGTTGTGCTTCAGATGGAATATATATACTGCATTTCAGTAAATCCATTGTCTTTAATCCTTGTATTCCCCCCTCTACATTGTCCAGTCACAAAGCTGTGCAGAAGAAAATGGCCTTGCCTATATGAGTGAGAGCAGTTCTCTCACCTTTCCAGTATGAAGCAGATTGCTTTGTAGCAGGTAGCAACTCCCACAGCACTATTAACATTTATTTCTCGATAACTGAAGCGTCTTTCATGTTAGCAGCCATAGGGGTTGTCACCTCTGGGATATGGCTTCCTCACGCTGCCACTGGCCAAAATCTGTAGTACGATTCGGTGCTACCAACTGATTTTATACTTACTGTTCATTTTCATGGGTTTTATTTACTGTTCAGCTGCCCAGCAGTGCCTTTTCCTTCACTAGTTGACACCTTTTTGTCCAAGCCTGCTTCAGTCGTTTCTGAGTTTCCTCATTTTACCACTATACAGCCATTGCTGTAGTCTTCTATTGCAGGTACAGAAAAATCAAGTCTTTATAACACAGAAGTTTTTTACTGACTCGGCCTCCTGCAGTGGAGTTTTACTTAAGTAAAAGTACTTAAGGCAGACAGTCTTGCTTGTACTTCTGGAAAATTCATTGTCAGTAGCTGCAAGCTGGGATAAATGCTCTTATTGGAACTTTCTAGTGCAGATCTGGCCTGACTGAACAAACCAAAGGCTGCAGAATGCTGAGTTGCATGGTGGACATCCTCTCTCTAGTTAAGCAGTGTTATATTATATTCAAAAACTATATTCAAAACTTGCCTGAATGCATCCCACTGCAACCTGCTCTAGGTGAGTCTGTTTTAGCAGGAAGGTTGGACTAGATCTCCAGAAGTCCCTTCCAACCACTTCCACTGTGATTAGTCAAAAGTACAGCACAGAAATCTGTCAGTTAAGAGCCTGGGTAGAAGAAAATGCTGTCAGTAGCAGACAGAAGCTCCAATAGGAGTGTCTGTATTGTCAGATTTTTAGGCGAGAGGTTGAAATGGTCCACTACATACTAGCACGTGCCCTGCCAACCAAAGAAGCATTGTCAGCTTTCCACAGGGGAAAAAAAAAGTCTTAATAGAGATGAATCATATGTTTTTCTTGTCCTTGTGCTGTTAGTTCAAAATGTACTGATAAATGTACTGATGTACTTCTTAGCTTCCCTTTTGACTATTAGATAGAAAGATGAACAGAGATGCCTCAAAACTAGTTTGCAGATGGAATTTACGTAACCATTGATTTCGTAATTTTTTTTTTTTTTTTAAATTTTGGGAAGAGTCTGTATAACATTTCCCTCCTGTTTCTTTTTCAATAACTGTTATGGTTCTCATCAGTAAGCCTGGTGAAGAAATGAGGGATATGATTCACTTGTGCCCTTTTCCTGCTGGCAGTGATGTAACAGCAATGAATTCAGGACTGTCATACCAGCAAAAATCTGCAATAACATACTCAAACATCGCGTTTCATAGTATTGTTTACTGTTCAAATTTCTTAACAGAATACTGCATATGCCCTATTCAAATCTGCAAGTAGTTGTCTGATTGTTCTGTTTCGTGTGAAATATTTTGGGATCAAATTTTTCTGTTCAAAAAAGGGGTGCAGCATATCTAAAATGTACCAACATGGCTCTGAAACCACTCTCCAAAAAAAAAAAAAATGCAGAAGTATTGGCAAATGAAAAAAACATAGTACCAATCTCTGGAAATTAACTGTTTTCCTTTTTATGCTATTATATCTGTGAATATTTGCAAACGGTATTAGCTCAGACGTTCTCCTTTTCCTAGAAACTGGTTGATCTTGAAGCAGAAAGAATTAATCCTTTCCCTAGCTGTTATAGACCCTTAGGCTGCATTTTACTTTGTAGTCTTATTTTACTATGGTTAGTGAAGGTCAAGGTTTTAGTACATTTAACTCGAGTTTGCAGAGCAACACTACAGGGTTCTTAAAAGGGCAGATTCACAGAAACGGTGAATGCCCCCTATTGGCCTGACCTTCTGTGGCATGCTCTAGATGACGTGATAAGTGCTCCTCTGCAGGGTGCTGTGGGAACCTTCTACTTCATGTTCCCAGCACTACCTGTGTATGAGAAACTGCATCATTGCCTTGTGCCATTGTGCCCAAGTCCTGCAGTCTAGATAATCCCATTAAACAGCAGGCAACAGCTGGTGGAGAAAGGAAAGGGATGGTTTATGCTAACTTCAGCCAAGTGGATGTCGACCACTGTGAGGAAGAAGAAAAGTGAACCTCTTTTAGCGATAAAAATCTGGAGTGTTAGGCCCAGATCTCGCCCAGCAGAACTGCGTTTTTCCATAGTCCTGAATCCTGGACGTGATCTACCCTCATAGTTAAGAAACGGGGATCTTAATTTCCAGTCACAATTGATGTTCCAGTAACTTCAGTGAGATAGTTCCTTACTCACATACATATCCTGAAGTTGATTTCCATTATTTAGAATTTGGCCAAACATCATTTCAGCTTTGACTGAGGCCTATAGATGCTAGCAGAGATACATTGTAAATAGGCATTCAATTCATAGTTTTCAGAATGTGTGAACTTAAAACCACATATCGTTAACTTAAAATAGTGTATAGGTTATAGATTTTTAAAAGATGTCTAAGAAATTTTAAAATAATGGCTTAGAGCTGTCAGATGAAGGACCAAGTACTACTGTCTCTTTCTTTTTTTTTCCCCATTTTCTCTTTTTACAAAGTCTACCCTTGGATACGTTGCTCTGCTCATAAGTACTTTCCATGTACTGATTTATGGATGGAAAAGAGCTTTTGAAGAAGAGTATTACAGATTTTATACACCACCAAATTTTGTTCTTGCACTTGTTCTCCCTTCCATTGTAATTCTAGGTAAGATCATTTTACTTTTGCCATGTGTAAGCAGGAAACTGAGAAGAATTCGAAGAGGATGGGAGAAAAGCCATGTTACAGAAGAAGCAAGTGGGTCTGTTCCACATCTCTCTCCAGAAAGGATAACTGTGATGTGATGATAGACTAATATTTGTTTACACTGTTGTAGATGTTTGTTGTTGGTATTTTATTTTTTTTTTGTTATAAACTTTGAGTGTAGTTAAAGTTTGAGTGAAGTCACTGTGGACTTGCTTGGCATACAGTACAAGCTCTCAACCAAACTATGATAAATTTATGACTAGAAGACTACTTCAGATAACTACAAAATTTTTTTTGTTTTAATTACAGAGGGCAGAGGATTATCAAATCAGAATTTTTAAATGCTCCTTTGCACAGTTATGTCACAACAGTGTTTTATTATAACCATGCTTTCCAGGTATTTCTTTGACTTAGAACATATGTGTCAGAGTGCTGTTTATTAATGCCACATTTTCTGGGCAGTGTTTCTTTTATTAAAACCACACTTCTGGGTTAGTGTGTTCTAAATATAGACTAATAGAGATAATTTAGCAAAAAAATCTGATTTTGAAACTAATTTGTAATGATGCATTGCACATGT
Source organism: Merops nubicus (assembly GCF_000691845.1). NCBI lineage: Eukaryota > Metazoa > Chordata > Aves > Coraciiformes > Meropidae > Merops > Merops nubicus. The sequence continues at coordinate 8,581 of NW_008587251.1, read as the reverse complement.
ACAGTGTATTAATTTGTGTGTTTTTACACTATTCCATGATTTCAATATGCAAACCCAGTTTCAGTTATGGTGTAACTGTACATCTTGTAAGCAAATGGTGTTGTCCTAACGGGGTCATTTTTTTTGAAGTATCACACAGGATATTAGACCTTGGGCATCTCGTTATT
>NW_008587251.1:0-8383 GCF_000691845.1 Merops nubicus | reverse complement strand
TCCCTACATTATACAATACATATTCAAAACTGTGGTATACATACATAGAAAGACGTACAGATACATGTGCAAACAACTGGGGGTTGATTTTAGAATTATTTTGAAATATCAGGAAATATTTTTTTTAATTCAAAACAAAAAAGCTAAGAAATCTACAATGGTAAAAATCCATTTTCACTGTGAAACTAACAATATGTTGGTAGAACAGGGAAGTATCACAATACTCATGTTCTACATGTTTCTACACTGGAGTTTCAGTTATTATATATGAATTTCCCAGAGTCTGTCTTAAATTCTTATTATCTTTTTGTGTAAATCCAATCTTCTATTTTTATATAAAGTCTTACTTTTGCAGCAAGTGTCTCTGGAATATGCCTGAATTTTTGAGAAAGAAAAATATTATTCTTATACTTAAAAATTAATTTATCTCTAAAACTTGACATTTGCATTTCCCATGGGATTCAAAAGAACATTATAAATTATTTATTTCTAATTCTTTGTCAGGTTTTACTCTTCCTTAAGAAAATAGCCAAACCCATCTCATACCTTCAGGCTACTCCTGCTTAGGTAGCAAAACATTTATATCAGTGAATCAGGTAGTGTATGTGGTCCTAATTTTTCTTTACTTGTATGAAATTATATTTTTCCTATCTGTATTTGCACTGTTTAGTATCTCTGACTTTCTTAGCTGGACACTGACTTATTTATTACTTTATAAGAATTTGTTATTGATATATCAGAACTATACAAGTACTTAAGCTTGAATTTATCCTTAAACATGACTAGCCCTGTAAATCTCTTATCTCATTGTCTCTGTAATGAAATTAAAAGATCCACAGAACAAGAAGAATCTAGACTAAAACTCTGCCCCCAGTTACACCAACCTAAATGTAAAGAGTTCATGTTAGTTTTTCTTAATTTCTTTTGAAATTCAAAATATCTACAACAATTTTGTTTCAATTGCAGTATCCGTAGTTCCCAAACTTATACATCAAGCCTGTGTATATTCTGGGTCTGTTGCAAATCAAGAGATAGTTGAACTTTCTTTCATTTCAAATATGTTCAAATCTAGAGATGAAAAAATATTTGCATGATTTTTTACTTTTTTTTTTTTATACTTTTTATATGTCTTTAAACAAGTTTTGTATCAAGTGAGGGGTCAACGAATTCTTTTTGAAAATTGAGGTTTGTGAAAACTTTTGAAAAAAAAAGTTAAACTACATTCCATACATGTCAACAGAAGTTTGAGAAGTTTTTTCCAGTTCACAAATTTTCAGCTTCGGATAGTTGGAAAACTTCGGTTTATCTTCCTTTTTAAGCTACAGGAGAGAAGCAATTGGAAAGAGAAAATTCAGTGTATTTGACCATTTTTTGAAAAGTAGATGATAATGTCAGCTGTAATTGGTCAGACAAAGGTCTTTGAGACCTGTCTCTAATAGCTGACAAGTGTCAGATGCTTCCAAAAAGACAAGATGTATCCAGTCATTCTTCTCCTGTTAACCTCTCAGCTTCTTGGAAATCAACAATTTAGGACTTGAGACAGGTGCTGCCTCTGGACTGTTGTATTTAACATACGCTTCCTTCAAATCTTTATCTAACTTTTTTAGAAATTTAAAACTTTCCCATTTTTTTACAGGAAAATAAAGGAAAAAGTGGAAGAGGAAAAGAAAGTTTTAATAAATCTATCAAATTAATAGTTTGCATTCTTCCTCCTTTTCCAAAACAAAATCATTTTCAAGGTGCTCTCTTTATTGTCCCATCTCCAACATGTGGCTCTTTCAGTGATACCTGTAGGGATACACAAGCACAGTACTATTTTATCAAACATTCTAGACATTAAGAGAAAAACTTGTCATTATTGGAGGTAGACAGCAACTAGTACAAATGAGATTTTCACATAAAAATTAAGAACAAGTGACAACTTCTAATTTACATTGACTGTCTGTAAATACATTCCAAGACAAAAAGCTGTGTATTTCTAGGAAGGTTTGCAGAATTATACGCAACTGAATTTCCTGGCCTGTTTCCTATTCTGTTATTGCAGAGGGAAACCATACAAAGCTTAGGCATTTGTGCTTCAGTCCTTTAAATAAGATTAATTTTTTAAAAACTTAGAATACTCAAAGTCTTGGAGAATTTTAATGGGATAAATACCATGCTAGCTCCTACCCCAGTCCCGTGCACAAACCCTCATTAAAGTCACTAGAATGGGGTGGTGTAACTGAGAGTAGAATTTCGTACCGCTGAACCGATTTACAGCAGAAATCATTACAATCTGAATACCTTTCAAAATTAAAAATGATGCTGTTATTTTATAGTAATTCTGCAGTTCTGTAGAATAGGTAATTAACACTCATGTTCCAAACAATTATCTAATTTATTTAGCGAAAATGTGGCAGAATTAAGACACTGTATTAATGGAAAATTACTTTCAAAATACATCTCTATTGTACTGTAATGGAATCACTGACAGTATATTCCTAAATGTATTGGCCCTCTTTCCTATGCAAAAAGTTATTTCATCATTAAATGTCTTCAAGAATGTTTAAACTGTTAAATTTTGAACTGCCAAAAGTGTCTGGAGAGAATAACGATGTGCTGTTCCTATTTTCAAACTGTGTGTGTAGAAAATTAAAAATGTGATTTTTTAAGTCACTTGACAGGTTGAAATATTGAAGTATTAATAAATAGATGATGTTTTCAGATCAAATACATGAAGACATTTTGTGAAATATTTGTGCTACGAAATGATATATGGTTTCCTGTTAAGCCATGTATTTACTTCTAACTGGAATAACAACTTGACTTGTGATTTAACATTTTGTTGTGTTCTTGAAGGACCAATTCACTCTTAATGAGAGACTGTTCAGTCTGAAAGCAAAATGGTGGCCATGCATTTACTGCACCTTATGTACCATATCACACGTATGTTTATTCACATAAGGAATCTTCATTCACGTGATCAAGCACATTGATTTCTATAGAACTCACATTGGGACTTCTCATTGGAAAAAGACCTGAGGCTAAACGTTTAGTTTCAATTGCCTCAATATAAACAATTAAATTCATTTAAATGTGTTAGTTACCGAGGAGTATAAATACATATTTTGAAAAATAGGCTGCTATAAAAATATTTTTATGTACCATTATATAAATTGCTTACTGCGTAATGAAAAATTAATAATGAAATAAGCTTAATTTCTCTTCATTACTGTTCAGTAAAAAAAATAGTGGTTAATATGTAGTACAGAACTGTACACATCACATTAGAAATTGGAGACCTCTATGTATTTAGCAATGGGTTATTTGTTTTCTATGGACATTAAGGTATTCTTTCTTAACATTGTCTAAAATATAGTCCTATTACGACTTCCATAGATGTCCTTAATTTCATTTTACAATTCAATTAACTGTGGCAACTATGTACAAGTTAATTAAGTACCCATGTTCTTTAATTATTTATAGTTTAATTATTTTGTAATTGTTTTGCAAGTTCTTTGCATATCTAGGTTGTGGTAATGGTTACTGTGAATTGGCGCCACATTTAACTTTTTATTCCAACATTGTGCATTATATGATGTGCCAACTTGAGAAAGTACACTTGTATTTTTATTCAGCATTAATTGCCTATAAAATAGTGTGGCTGTCTGTGTGTATGTATGTTATTAGCTGTACATGCTGCCCAGCTGGCGCTAGGGGAAATTATTAACTGACATAAGGCAACAAGTTCCCAAGTGGCTATAAATTTCACAAGTAGGAATATAGATAGGAAGCAGCTTTCCTCTGAATGTGAAGATTTCTTCTGAAAGTTAGATATATCAGGTGCGTAAAAATTAGATAGTTTTTCAGTGTAATATTTTCATATATGTAGTGGTGAATAGATGCATATGCATAGTTCCTTTGAGGCGGTGCATCTCCTGCTACACGAGTTTTGGATTTCATGGCCGTTCATCCTGTAGTATTTTCTATCACTGTAATGAGTAATGTTCCAGTACTGATATTGTATCAGTATATGATACTGCTTGAATTAACTAGATTACACCCTTTAAAATAAGTGGCCCGTTGAACTGACTTGAACAGGGATCACTGTCATTTTATATTGTTTCTCATGCCTTGCTGGCAGTTTCTTGCAGTGAGCACAGTACCTCTCCCATGTGCAATATTCTCTTTATAGTTGTGTTTGTCAAGTTGTTTGTGCTGTCTCTCTGAACAGGGCTATTATAAATTATTAGTAATGCTTTTATCTATTTTTCCATAGACTTGTGTTTTACACAAAAATCAATAAAAAGTTAATGTCAGGTGTTTGGCTTTTTCTTTGGTGATTATGCATGATAAAATTTAGCTTGCTTTTCTTTATAATACTTGTGTACTCTGATCAACATTTTCTCTGTGAGGTAGAACTTGAATGTTAGTTGATTTAAAAAAAATAAAAATTAAAGGGCAATTTGTTTCTTTTGCAACAGGAGGATAATGGGTATGTCACACAGACACACTGGAAGGCTAGAGCCCATATCCTACCAGAAGGTACTCTCCATGTTTAAAGAATACAGAGTGAACACTACTGTACAATCAGCGCAGATTCAATCCACTTCTCATTCAGCAAACAAAAAGTGGCAAAACTGAGACTGCTTGGCACAAATAAATTGGGCAGCTGGAGGCGCTTTTCCTGTGTGGTTGTGTGTGTGACAAACAACTTCTGTTTAAAGGAAAAAAACAGGCAAACCAGTTTGCAATCCTTTATTTGGAAATATGTAACCTTTTCCAAAGAAGCTTATGCCAGCGTAAGAGGAAAGAGGAAAAGAATACAAGAGGGGTGAAATATTGCTTAACTAGAGGTTAGCAGCATACTGAGTCAGTGAAGATGGCAGGATTTGCATTGCTTTCTTGTTTTCTCATTAAGTTACAAAGGCTTCCCAGATTCCCAAATTTAGGTATTTTTAAAGTGCAAAATATTTAGTATCTATTTGTGCTATGCCTGATGTAACAGTAATGTTTTGGTCCTTACAGCCTGTCTTTTTTTTTTTTTCTTTTTTTTAAATCTCACCCTGTTCCTGTCTATCACAGTGCTTGTTTTACTGAGTATTGATATAATGCTGGCAGCTGGGACCCTGAACTTACACCTTTGTCCAGCTATGTCTCATACAGTACAAAAGTGTAAGTTCTGTCTACTATGACTTCCTTACAATCACAAAGATCAGCATGAAAGTCCCCCTCAAATCCATAGCACCCAATGACCCAAACACTGTGTTTTTAATAGTATAGGCAGGTGAATCCAGGTGTTGGAAGCTCTGTTGATTTTACAGGTTTAAGGTTGAGTTTACCGCCAGCCACTTCACAGGTCTTGTCTTTTGTTCTGTGGATATCAAACACAGAAGGTCTGGCAGGACAGTTCTGCACTCCTTTGCCCCCTTTTCTTTTTCCGCTTTCTGCTTACGAAAAAAAAAAGGAAACAAGAATGAAAAGGAAAACAAGGAGTCAAAAGACTGATTCTTAGAAAGACTGATTTCTATACTGTAAAGAGCTCAGTGTCATGTTTGATAAACAGTGCAGGTGGCTTTGGAAGAAGTCTACAGGTTCAATAGAGCCAAGGAAAGGACTTCACTTGTCTAGGACTGAAGAACGCCATTGCAGCACACGAAAGGTGTATGCTATACTGAATAATAATGCTTGAAAAGCTTGCAACCTAATGTGTAAGACAGCAGCTACAGAGTAGTAGAGAAAACGACTCACTGAGCAAAGTCAACAGGAGATGAGTAGCAGACCAAGATATGGAACCTGAGGCACAGCTGTGTCTTACACCTCTGACTGTCGTTACCGACACCCGATCCCCGGGATCTCTGCCACCCAACCTCTGCCGTTGGGTACCATCACAGACACTGGCTTCAATATGAAGGATGTTGCAAATGGCGTTTATTGCGCAGCTGCAATTGCTTATATAGCACAAGCCACACCCACAAGGCCCCTCGTGGGCAGTCTGAGCTTTCCGTTACATCGCGAGATCTTCCGCACGCCGATCCCTGCCTAGGGCGGGCTCTGCTCACCACAACATCTGACTACATGGTCCTGTAACTTTATGAAATTTGACTTTAAGTCAAAAATAGAGTTTGCTGAAACATCTCTTCAGACCAAAAGAGTTTGTCTTCAGTCAAAACAGAAATTGCCTCTACATCATCTACTTTTTAAATATATTTTGTAGCATTTGTAAGGCATCATTTAATACATGTTAATTAATGCTCCCAGAAGTAAGGTACTGTAGCCTCAATGCATCAAGTGTTATTTGTCACAAGTGGAAGAGGTAGATGTGATAAAAATATAATATAAGCCTGTTTTGGGTAGAAAACTGTTAAGTAAATATTTTCACAGTGATTGCAGGTTTTTGAGGATGGACATTTGCCAAGGGCAGCAGAGTCCCTGCCGTCAAACTTGCATAGTGTAGCTTTCATGCCAGCTTTTAAAGCTTCATTTATGAAGAAGGTCCACTATGAGCAAAGGGAGCTTTGCAGTACGATCTTTGGAACAGTCAGCCAACAAATGGCATGTGACCTAAGCTTATAATTTACAGACTAAGTTGCCCAATTTAGGTATGTTTTCTATACATTTGTCATTCAACATACAGACTACAGAACTTAAGACCACTTAGGCCACAATAAAAGTAAATTTTAGTGCATTCCTGTTTATTTTCCTAAGCTTGAAAACTTTGAATACCTACAACTTCAGTAAATATCTGGACACAAGCAAAAAGATATATAATCTGGTTTGTTCAGCACTAACTGCTTGCAGACCTCTAAGCACTGTCATTACATTTAATCTCAAATGCTTAATAAAAATACCGTTCTGTCTAGCGTAGGCCCAAATACAAGACAGGCACTGAGAAGGTTCACAGAAACAAATGTTTTAAGCAGAACACGGAAGAGTTAGTGAAATGGTTAGAGGAATAGAGAGATGTTTCTACACCGATGGACGAAAAGCATCAAACACCAGCTCCAAGAGCAGTGGCTGCATCACTGCATTAGATAAATGCACTATAATGTCCTACAGGTTCTGTCACTGTACGGCCTGTGTTCCTATGAATACAACTCAGGGGGTTAAGGATGTCCAAGTGGCCATTGCATTTTCCAGTTTGGAGTCCCATTCTGTCCTAGGCTGTATTTTTGCTGTCATTTGAAAGTTGCATACAAGGTGAACCTCTACAACATGTGGAGTGTGGGTGGATACATGCAGTACTGTGTATTTTCCCTTTGATGGGAGGACAACAGTATAGCACATATGAGTACCAGACATGATATGCATCTTATTTCTGAAGAAGGCAGGCGTGAAGTGGAAGAGGTGCAGTATGCAAGCTGGGAAGAATGGAAGAACTGCATTGGTTATAGTTGGAGCCATAAAGGTTTCTTTCTTGTTTCTGTTACCAATCACTTTTCCTATAAAAGCTGTCTGGAGATATGAACAGCTATCTTAGCATTTAATAAATTTATTCACATATTCAAATGTTTCTTTGGAACCACAGGAGTTAAATATAAGTTGTTAATGAAAACTGAGGTTGATGGTAAAAGTGCCTGCAACCAAAGACTTGGCGTATGTGCATATCCAAAGCTGCATATGCACAACTTGACCTTAGTGTATCCAAATCCTACAAAGGGACACTGAAGAAAACAGTCCAGCAGAGTGCCTGTGACCACACCATGAGGTGTCACCTTTTGCTCCAGCAAATTCTGGATGCCCAACTTTCTTCCTCCAGATGTAAATCCAGCAAAGGGCCTGGTGTCCCCAGACAGTTTGGTCTTGGTCAGCTGAGCCACAGTCCCATCCTGGAGACAGCATTTCAGAACATGACCACATACCTGTGAGGTGCACATGTATCCCCATAGGAGCAGCTGTAGCAAACTGTGGGATGAAAACTGAGCAAGCTGAAAATATTCAAAGCCCCTTATGCTTCTGTCCCTGCTTTTATTACTTTGCAGGCTTTAGTCATCTGTTTTGTATCAGTCTATGCACAGAAAAGACTCTGTTCCCCACCTTCCCTGCAGCCAGGCTACCCCAGACAGCTGTCCCAGCTGTGCTACAGTCTGTCATCATGGTGGAACTTCTCATGATCAGAAGTTACGGACCCACTGGCCTCTCTCCTCCAGCTGCCCAGCAAGTGGGAGAAGCCCAGCCCCTGCACTGCACTGCACTGGCGTGGGGAATGGTTTTCTCGCTGAGGAAGCACTTTATAACTGGCCACGACAGGCATTGCTGGAGGAGTGCAGGACCGCATTACACACGGGTGTCCCGGCAGAGGGGTGGAGATGCAGCACCGGAGCCAGCGGGGCCTAAGGAGGGAGGCTGAGGCCTACAGGGCAGGGGCGCAGAGCGGGCCGGGCCCTCGGCTCCCCGTGCCGGG
>NW_008587250.1:5130-11107 GCF_000691845.1 Merops nubicus | reverse complement strand
GTGTGTGTGTGCCTGGGGTCACAGCGCAGGCCTTTAAAAACAACGCGGTGGGCTGGGAAGCTGGGCTGGTTTCGGTGTGCGGGAGGGGAGCTGAGCTTCTCTGTCATAGCAGTGGGCGATGTTCTCAGTAGATGCTGCTGCTTCGGGGCTTTTTTTTTTTTGTCTGAAGAGCCTTAGTATGGATGTGAGTGGAACGGGCAGTGCCTGTGATTCACTAACGCATGAACGGGCACGCTTGTTTCGTAGTAATTTCGTCTCGTCCTTGTTTAGGTTGATACGGTTCCAAACGGATCCAAAAGACGTTGGTAATAGCCTCGCCTAGTTTACTTTTAGAATGTCAGAGTTTGTGCAAGCATCCAGTTGCCCCAGTATAAACCAATGGATTCCCTTTAAGTTTTTCGGTGGTGGGATCAACAGCAGCACTGAGTCTCCTGTCAGTGCCCAGTCCACTGCAGCAGCCCAGCCCCTGACCCCTGAGGTGGGACTCGATCCTTCTTCTGCCAGGAGCACGGGCTGTGGCTAAGAACCTTGCAATGATAACAGTGGGTGTATTTAGTACTTCTAAACACATTCTGCGAAGTTGTCTTTAATTTCCACTTCTCTCGTTTTTCTTTGCAGGCCATGATAAAATCCCACAATGCCGTTTTGAGGGGGGAAAAGGGGGTTTAAAAAAATGCCCAAGCAAACAGCGGTGACGATTACTTTGGCGACCCTGCTGGGTGTTGCAGTGGGGGGCCTGATTTTCTGGAAAGCAACCCAGCGTCGGAAAGGAAAAGCATGCTGTAGCAGGCAGCGAGACGAAGTGGTGATAAACTCGGGAGATGAGCAACTGATTAAGGCAGAGGATAAGGAGGTGCTTTCCTTCTCCAGATCTCCCACCTTTCCCTGGGTAGAGAGGACCCTTGGTGCGCACATAGTGATAGTTTCAGAGCAGGAGGAGTGGGATCGTGTTGAACCCTTGCTGAAGAAGGAGCTGGAGAAGTGGCCGGTGCTTGGGATTGATTGTGAGTGGGTGAGTGATCCAGAAACCCCTCTCCTTTAGATTCCAAATTGCAAGGGAAATTGCTGAGGGTGGGGTGATTCTTTTACTTAAACGGATACAATAGGACTGACAATTGAAACTGCCTGTGTGACTATCTGTCACGACAGCAGTGAAGTAGCTGCTAATTTTGATTGTTCTCATGTTTAAGCGTGCTGACTGTGAGTTTTTAAGTCTCTCACTGTATTCGTTTACTGAACTCCTGGGATAAATTGACTATGCTAAACGTAGGGATAATTGTATGGCTAAAAATAACATTATGTGTTTTGTATATCTCTTTAAAGGTAATTTACTAGAAGTAGCTTGGGTTTACACTTTTAAATCCAGCTACATACTTAAGAAACAGTTTCCTAAGGATAATGAACCCAAAAAGGAGGATAATACTGATGTGTAGATATAACTCACTGGGACTATCAGAAAGCAAAGTCCATCTTCAGCTTTTATGTTTGCCCGTGTCAACTCTCAAAACAGGTTTTGAGTCATTTATAAAGCCTGGCTGTGCCATTATTTTGGATGGAAATTTATTCACCCACCGTGTCCTTAGTACAAGCCACAGTTAAACAATGTGGTTACCATGAACATTTAGGTAGAGGGTGGCTTTGTGCTGATGTGGTTTACGAAATTTCTCCTCTGATGGTCTGATTTCTTCTCCCAGCTCAGCTATGAGGGGGAAGGGTGAAAGGGGGAAAGTTTCTCTTGTAGGAGTGTGGCAAGAAGTAGCTTGGGGACAGTAATCCTGTGAAATAGAGCACATCATTTGCAGTAAAATTTTGGAGGCATGTGACAATACTTGACTGTATAAATTGATAGGTTTTTCATGTCTTCAGTGTCCTGTTTTGCAGTTTGTTCTAGCTCCAATATTGCTAATGATAGTGTAACCCAGACTCTGCTTTTTGTCCTTGTTTCAGGTATCTGTGGAGGGAAAAGCAAATCCCGTATCCCTCCTGCAGATGGCTTCTTCCAGTGGCCTCTGCGTTCTTGTTCGATTGCTCAGGCTTGTTGCCAGTGGCCACACTGTCCCAAAGACCCTGTTGGACATCATGGCAGATAGTGCTGTGTTGAAAGTTGGGGTAGGATGCTATGAAGATGCTTGCAGGTTGCTTCACGATTATGGTCTTCCAGTCAAAGGGAGCGTGGATCTCCGGTACTTAGCCATGAGACAGCGGTGAGTGTCTGAAGACAGAGGCAGCTCTGTTTGAGGCATCACTGGAGCTGGAAAATACTTTTTAAAGTAATTTGCATATGCTGAATAATACCAGGCAGATAGTTCTGGAGTTCTCAGGGGGGATTTTAGAGGATGGGCATCACCAGCTGCATGCCAGGGACACGTAAGTAGAACTGTTGAATTACAGGATTTCTTGAAAAAGAACCAAATAAACCAGCTCTGATTTTCTCTCTGTTAATGACAGTACTTCCATTGAAAGATTACAGTTATGATGCCTTTTTCTCATCCTTCATTCTTCCTAAAATAAAATGTTTTACTTTAGAACACTCTTCATGTAGAGTATCTGTATGCTTGAGCGTGTTGTTAGTGATCTGGGGCGTGGGTTTGCTGACCTGATGGTGCCTTTTTAGCACTGAGGATGGACCTCTTGTCTCTAGTGGCCAGGATTCCTCTGAGTTGTTCCTGGCTGTCATGCTCCTCATGAATTGCTGGTCTGTCACTCTAGGATAGACCTCTTTATTTTGGAAGGAGGTAGTTCAGAGCCAAACACTTCAGCCTTAAACGTTGCCAACTGCCAGCCTTGCCTGTTTTGCATATCGCAGGCAGTAGATAATTACTAAATCTAGAAAGGAGATTTTAGCAGAGGGGAGAGAGAGGGGCTGTGCAGCTGACAGGCAGCTGTGTGCTGTTTGAGTGGGAATCCTGTATCATGTGCATTGTCTTCTGGCAGGTTCAGGGCGTGTGAGGCCATCTGAATTTGCATGGGTGTGTGGTTTTGTTTTTAATATGTTTGTTTCACTTTCTTTTTTAAACTGAAGGAAGGCTCTACTTCACAACTGCCTTAGCCTTAAGTCTTTAGCTGAAAAAGTCCTGAACTGCCCGCTTGACAAGTCTCCTCACGTGCGTTGCAGCAACTGGGAGGCAGAAGAACTGACACAAGATCAGGTGTGTCTTCCACTTCAACTGTGTTTTGGGACTGAAAGCAACCTTCCTTAGTAGAGAGGAGGCACTACAACAGGGTGACCTGAGCCTTCTGCAAGCTCTGCCTCAACACCTCACATGTAACTATGGTCTGAAGTTCATTTCAGACTCTGTGCCTGCATTTCCCTCCTTTTCTGTGAAGATATTTTTCTGCCATTTTCCCTGGACTATTGACCCTTGTTTTCCTTTAGTCTTGAAAGATCTTTGAGGCAAGATCCCTTGAAGAAGTGTTTGTACACCCAAAATCTCTCCTTTTTATTATTTTCTTTCCTCCAATCTGTAGCAGTCAGTGCAAGATTAGAGAGGGACCTTGGAGACCACGTTCACCATCTTTGACATTATGATTTCTGTGATTACTTTCTTTAGTCGTGCTGCAGGCGTCTACAAAATCAGTGACCAGTAGAGGGAGTGTCAGGATAAATAATCACATCGAATAGTCGGGGACAAGAGGTCGAAAAGCAGTTTTGATTAGTTAGGGAGGGCTTGGTGGGACAGGAGGCCTGCCTGACCTGAATATTTTTCAGCCCCTTGAAGTTCCTGGGGGCATCCATGAGTATTTCAAGTCTGACTGACCCTAAATTTGGGAATGTGGTGATTTTAGAAAAGTGTCACTCAACTGCCAGAACTTTGCCTTAACTTCAAAAGGAAATAAATCCAGCTTCTGGCTTTACTGTACCAAGTGTTAAAGGCTGATGTTTGGGAGTGGTTGTTGTTTGTCATATCTTGTCGTTTACATTTTTCTGCAGGTTCTCTATGCTGCTAGGGATGCCCAGGTCTCAGTGGCTCTGTTCCTCCATCTGCTGGGGTTCACCAGCCTCCCTGCTACGCCTGAAGGTGTAGACTCCACCGCTGCTTGGGAGAAAGCACTGAGTCAATGCCGGGGCTTGGTGGATGTCCCATTTAGAGGAAGAAGGAGTGGCAACACGGGAGAGGAGAAGAATGGAGAGGGACGATCCCCTCAGAAGACAAAGCATCGGAAATCTTCGGTGAATGGCCATCCCTCTGGCAGCCAGCAAGTGAGAGATCCCCGGAGGCAGAAGAGAAAGCCTCTGGGCGTGGGGTATTCTGCACGGTAAGGCTGTGAGCACATTTTACTCTTTACACCACAGATGGACGACTGAGTGCTGCCTCATTAAACAAAGTGGGTAATATGAGCTAGGAAAGGAAAAATGGGACCTAACAGTTATGGGAGCCTGATTGTGTTCTTGTTGTCCTCATTGCCCTCAGAGTGAAATGAGTGAAACTAGTATTGAAAGCATGGGCAGCACTTGGATCTGTACCAGGTCATGAGCAGGTGGTGAGGTTGTGTTCAGCTTTTTTCTCTTTCTTCTCCTGTGGAGGCATTATCTGGAGAGCAGAGTCCCAGCAGGAGGTGGTTGGCTGTCCTGGTGGCATTTACTGCTCAAGCAGCTGTGCCTGGTCTCCTTCAGGGAGAAGGTGGCAACTGCACAGAGCTTGTCCTTTGGGCAGGATCTGCCTCACAGAGTGCTGTTTGTACTCTGGCCACTGTGGCCACAGAGATGTTGGGGTACTGAGCAGAGCTGACAGCTGAGGTTAGGAGGGGTGGACACTCCATGAGGTGCCAGAGGGCACAGGACAGAACAATCTGGGGCAGCATTGAGGCACTGTGCTTCTGTGTTGGCCAGGGAGAGAGAGGAGGGGGCAGTACTACTCCGGCCTTGTTGCTGCACTCAGGATCCCCATGCCCCAGGAGATTTTATGGAGCAAATCCTAAATTATTATGACCTTTTGCTAATAAGAGTTCAATTGTTTTTAAATTAAAACAAGCTGGAGAAGCCTCTTGAAGCTCAATGCAGTGGAAGATGTGGAGAGCTAGTATGTTTGGTTTTGTTTGGATACAAGTTAATAAAATGTATCACTGGATGTGGGAACTAAAATTGTCTGTAATTACCATTTGGAAAGAACACCAGACATTTTATTTCATTTGTTTTCTCCTTTTCAAGTTTATTGGCTTGGCAATGGAGATGTTTTAGTGTAGTCAATAATATTGATTTCATTAGCAGTCATTAGCAGTATTGTGGCACACAGCAAATCCCTCCAGACTTTATTTTTTCCTTCGTTGGAGCCTGTGTCATACAAAACAGAAAGACTGCAGATCATGGGAAGATTAAAATTTAAACAAAATTGCATTCCAAGCTAAACTGAGATCTTCCTATATCTGTTTATTTATTTATTGGTTTTAATTGTGCTTGACTTCATGAGCGATCCATAGACTCACTGATTTTTTTTACAGCTATCTCCAGCAGTGTGGCTCTGGTCTGTAGTAAGATGAGATGTGATTTTAAAAGTCCTTTTCCACTCTTCCTTTCTATAAGCCTGCTTAGTTTTAATATTTATTAATTTAAAGGTGGGAAGTACTCCAATCAGCTCAGTTGCAGATACTTTGTGGAAGGAGACTTCCTGTGTCATTATTGTTTTTTTGGGTACTTCTTCCCATGGAACTCAGAAGAAATCTTTTGTCAGATGACACAGCCTGTGAATCAACCTTTTTAGCTGGTAGAGCTCTGCTGACTACATATTTATTCAGCCACACTGGAGAGAAGAAACTTTTCCATACTGACTCGTGACATGTCTGTATTCCTGGACAGTTCCTCACAGGTGCTCCTCAAGCCCAGCCTGCTCCCTTCTTCAGTTTTGTTTGAAGGAGGCTGGCAGTGTAAGTGCCACGGTCTGGGGTCAGGGCCACCCCCAGAACAGTAACAAATGCTCTCTGTTAACCCCCTCCCCACACCCCCGCAACGCCAAGCGCAAAGGAACACAGGAGAGGGACA
>NW_008587250.1:1854-4810 GCF_000691845.1 Merops nubicus | reverse complement strand
TGACCCGCCAGCGTTACTGGCTATGGCAGCTGTGGGATGGAACGCCCCACTGGTGAATCTTGGGGTCACTTATCCTGCCCGCTCCTCCCCGCAGGTGGAGGGTACTCTCTGCTCCCCTCTGTGTGGGATACAAGCTTAGCAGTGGCCTTGGTCTGCACACCAATCCCTGGCAGTGACTGTAAACATGAAGTGTTATCACTGCTAAACCCAGGCAGTTTACAAAAACGCTGCTAACTTCAGACAGGGCAGTTAATTAGAAGAGCTTTAGCTAAAAAGTTAAAATTATTGAACAGAACAGCTCTATTTTACCCTAAACCAGGACAATTTTCCACCACAAACTGAGGTTAGGTGCCTGTGTTTCAGAGAGCCTCAGCTCACCTCTGTTATTCCCATAGACTTGTGTGTTTGGGTTCTCAGAAGTTTTATTAAGATGACTTTTCTGAAACATTAGAATACAGGTCTGGGCAGCTGATCCTTGAAACTGCCTTGTCTGCAAGTTGACACTGTCTGTGAGCTTACTCTTAGTTCATCATCCTTCTTGACTTAATTAGTTGTTTTCTAATGTAATTTTTTTTTAAATGCTGTCTTCACTGATGGCATTTCTTCAAAACTGGGATTCAGGGTCACCATTCTATTGCCAACAGGAGAGCAAAGATACCTTACATTCACTTGGTGAACCCCAGGTAAGATTTTAGGTGTTCTGTTTCCCTTAGCAGCAGCCCGTGCAGTGTTCAGCAACCTCAAGTGTGTTTTTAAGGGCACTCCTGTGACTGGGAGGAGGCTGCATGAAATGCAGTGTGGAATACATGGCTATAGAGACTTTTTTTGGGTTTTGGCATACCATTGTAGTTGCTGTAATGCCACCCTTGTTTCATAGCAAATCTCCACTGTATGACAACTGCTTCCTGCATGCCCCAGATGGACAGCCCCTGTGCACTTGTGATCGCAAGAAGGCTCAGTGGTATCTGGACAAGGGGATTGGAGGTGAGCATTCCAATTTTCTTCTTGCTATTTGAAAGGCAGCTTTTTTCTGTTGTTTCTTAGATAACTGGACATGATTTTTTTTATGTCCTTTCTTATTGGAAATACTGTTGGGGTCGACTAGGAGAACTTCTGTGTTTTATCATTGTTATTTTAGCTTTCCAGTACAAATTTGTCTTGAATATTTTCTCCTTGCCTTTAACCTTTCAGAGCTGGTTAGCACAGACCCATTTGTTGTGAAGCTGCGGTTTGAGCCTTCAGGACGCCCTGAGTCTCAAGTTGATTATTATCTGACAGTCAAAGAGAACCTATGTGTTGTATGTGGCAAGAGAGAATCCTATATCCGGTGAGTTGTTGAGTGGGAGAGGAGAAGAATGCATCTTCTAAAACAGGATTGAGGTCTGCATCTCCTCTGGCATCCAGGAGCTTGGTTAGTGGTCTGAAGCAGCATTTTTGTCACGTCCTGGATGGGCTATCCCTGTTTGAATGCTCTGTAGTCATAATGTGTCTGGGTAAGTTTAACACTGAACAGGCCAGCCTTTCCTCTTACAGAAGCAGAAGGCATCGTTCCTTGGAGGGGACAAAGCGTGTGGAACCTGTGAGTGCTGCAGCTTGAGTGGCAGAGGGCAGCAGTCTGCCCCCACACACTGTTCTGAGGGCATCCCCTTTTGAAAATGGCTGTGCTATTCCTTCCACTACCTAGTCCTTATGTTTTTCAGGTGTTTTGGTGAGCCTGAAGCCCACTGAGGTTGCAAACGGTGAGCTTTTTGTCTCTGCAGCTGCTACTGTTTAGCTGAGAGGTTTGCTTCTCATAGCATATTGCTTTATTTTTTTTTTTTACAGTATGAATCACTGGGGGTTTTAATTGAAAGTGATGATTTTTTTTTGAAAGGAAAAAAATACTAGTGCAGAAAACCTGTGAACTACAAATGAAGGGAAGTGTTGGAGAACCTGTTGCTGCACTGAGGGTCCTGACCCTGGTGATCTTTGTTGTCTTGGACTTCTAGTATTAGCTGACCCTTTGTGGGCCAGGAAGAGGAGGAACTGGGGAGTAGCAGCTCCAGGGAAACGTAACGAGCTGGCTGGTTTGTCTTCCCTAGGAAGAACATTGTTCCTCACGAGTACCGAAAACACTTCCCCATCCAGATGAAGGACCACAACTCCCACGATGTGCTCCTGCTCTGCACGTCCTGCCATGCCATCTCCAATTACTATGACAACCATCTCAAGCAGCAGCTGGCCGAGGAGTTTGGTGCCCCCATCGGCTCCGAGGAAGGTGTGCGCCTGCTGGAGGACCCTCTGCGCAGGCAAGTGCGCTCGGGGGCCCGAGCCCTGCTGAATGCAGACAGCCTGCCTGACCCCCGGAGGGCAGAACTTCTGCAGAGCATCAAGGACTTCTTTAACACAGAGACAGTCACCCCAGAAATGCTCCAGGAAGCAGCTGGTCTTGAAACCAGGTATAACAAGCCCATCAGTAGATGGGACATTAGTCATTTATGTTGGCACGTAAGTTTGATGAAGTGTTGTCTGTGCACAGAGCCTTGAGTAAATATTACTGCAGCAAAATAAAAATCCAGGAGGATTTGCAGAGCTCAGGACCTAACCCCCCCCCCAAGCTTTTTTAATTAAAGACAAAACCCATTATTGGTCTTCTTGGGATATTGATGTATCTTCCCTAAAATAACAGTGTCAAGGAGTGGGTGAATTTGAGACTGCTAGGAGTTGATCTGCACAGAAAAAATCAGCCTCTAAAAGCATAGTTTTGTCACTTGAGTAAGCCTTCAGAGTCTGGATGTATAGTATTTTAATACATTGAACTAGAAGGCAAGGATAGCAAGAAGATAATCTTGTTGTAGTCTAAGGCTCTAAGCAGACAAGCACACTCTGATTTTCTTACTGTGTTTCTGGGTTCGTTTACCCTCTTCTCCCCTCAACCCAGCAGGTTCAGGTCTGTGAACTGCAGCTCTTGTTTCTT
>NW_008587250.1:0-1844 GCF_000691845.1 Merops nubicus | reverse complement strand
TTTCTCTTCCAGCAGTCTCCTTCCATTC
Organism: Merops nubicus; assembly: GCF_000691845.1. NCBI lineage: Eukaryota > Metazoa > Chordata > Aves > Coraciiformes > Meropidae > Merops > Merops nubicus. Next base: position 1,816 of record NW_008587250.1, on the reverse strand, counting down.
TTGCTTGCTGTTTTCCCTTCCACTACTTTATCTTTTGAAGGACAGGGCAGGGAGTAAGACTGAAAAACAAACATATCAGAAGTCCCTTCTCTTCTTTCTCAAAGCCTCCCCCAAAACGTTTTTTAACTATTATCTGGTCTCTGTCTGCTTGAAGTCAGTATTTTCTCCTTGTTATGCCTACTGTTGTTTGTAATGTGCCGATGCTGTAACTCAGAAGCTATCCAGGCAGGGAATTCAATGGTAGGATCAGGGCTCTAGAGTGTCATGGTTCTTGCCTTGAGAGATTTGCAGTCTGTCTCCTGAGGAGTTTGTAATGGTCCTTGGGAGGTTTGTTTAGTATTGCTGTAAAAGAGTAATGCTTCCTGAGTTCAAAAAGAGTGGCCTCCCCGTGTAACTGTGTTCCAGAAAGCAGTCTGGCATTGAAGCAAAGCTTAAAACTCCCTCTTGGTTACCTTGCCATATGTCTGTAATTAAACCCTGCAGCTGAAAGTATCTGCAGTGTCTTGCTGTTCACTGCAGATGGGGCTAGAGCCTGGCTTGTGTGAAAATAAACTCTGCTTGTGTCCTGGCAGGATCTGCAATGAGAGCTACATGCCACACGGACTGAAGGTGGTGCAGTGCTTTGCTAAAGGAGGCCTGCGCTCCCTCATGCAGCTGGAGAGACGCTGGAGGCAGCATTTCTTGGACAGCATGCAGCCCAAGCACCTCCCGGAGCAGTGGTCAGTGGACCATAACCACACGAAGCTGATCCGAAAGTACGGGGAAGATCTTCAGGTCGAGCTGTCGTGAAACTAACTTCCTGGACTCGAGATAGTGTCTAATGGACATACATAACTGAAGGTGGAAGGACTGGTTTTATTTCTCTTGTCTCCACTAACATCTGGGCCTGGGTTTGCAAACGGTGGATCTGCCAGATTTGGCATTTTAGAGTTAAATCCCTTGAGTTGGATTTTGAGGCGGCTTGGAATTTTTAATCCTAGTCTGTCACTGACTAGTTCAGTGCACGACTGACACACTAAGGGAACTTGTGTTCTCAGAGTGATTATGGAGAGCTATTTTCTAGCTCCCCCCAGGATGTCTGATGCCTCCAGACCATCTTTTTTAACACAGAGCACAATATATTAACACTTCCAGGTTTTCTGATAAATAATCTGTGCCCATGGCTGCACCTTGAGAGTCTCACGATAAAAGTCTTTGCTTTCAGTGCATTTGTATTAATGCCAAAGAGAGATTCCTTGTTTGGAAGTGGCAAAGGAACCTTACCTTTTTGGCAGATTCTGAGCTGTATCAGCACTGCAGATAGGCCTCAGTGAGTTGAGAAGCAACATTCTGACTCTGGCAGTATGGAAACACCTATGTCAAGTCTTCTCTTAAACAGCTTCCAGCAGCACACAGTTTATAGAAAAATGTCCTTTCCTAATTCCACTTGTTTGTCATGAATAGCTCTTGGCAGGTACCTTTTCACAGCAGACTGAAATAAGTTCAGGTGTCTTAAAAGGGGTGAGAGGAAACAAATTTCATTCAAAGACCAGCATTTTTTAAGAGGTCAGACTGTGTGTGGCAGAAAACTGGGAAATCTGGTATTCTGTTACTGGATTTGACATATGTGGTGGTAAGCAGGTCATACTCTATCCATGCCTGTTTCTGTGTCTCTAAAATGGGACTAATAATACTTAACTATCTCACAAGGGTGTTGTGAGGCTTAATTCATTCATGTTTTTGTAAAATGCTTTGAAAATATAAGATAGCATGTGCTAATTATTACTGTTCACAGAATCACAGAACATTAGAGGTTGGATGGGACCTCTGGAGGTCA
>NW_008587249.1:0-7349 GCF_000691845.1 Merops nubicus | reverse complement strand
GACAGGTGGTGGAGGCACCAACCCTGGGGTCATTCATGATCAGGCTAGATGAAGCTTTGAGTAGCTTGATCTAGTTGGAGATGTCCCTGCTCATGGTGGGGGGGGTTGGGCTAGATGACTTAGGGAGGTTCGGTCCAGCCCAGACATTCTATGAATCTATGATTCATTGTGCTTAAGAACGTGCTTCCAAAAAGGTTACCAGTTCAAACAACTATTCTACTTTCAAAAAATTAATATCCTGATATTTTACATGCATAACAGGATAATCCTATCCCCATCTCCCTATTTTCTGTGAAAAAAATTATATTGAAACTTTAATGTTTTACTATAAAAATAACACAATGAGGCTATCTCACATAATGAAAATTCTTAAGAAATGTTCTCATTAAGAAGCATTAAGAATTCTCAGAACTTCTGCAAGGAGGCTAAATAGACATTTAATGCCTGAGTTGAATGTCTGATTTTTATTAACACTAATTTTTCAGTAGGAATCTGGTGAAGGTGAGTCTCATCACCGGAAATTCAGCAAGGTGTGAGGAGTGGAACATAATCTTCATGTGAAGTGTGCACTTTGAGAGGGTAGTAAACTTACTAGTGAACTCAAAATTGATCCATGACAATTCTGGGAGAAAACTGTTGTGATGAGTCATCAGGAATAAATACAAAAGACTGGGAATTTTGGTGGACAATGTTGTCTTTATAGTCACTCTGCCTGTAGGAGCAACCACAGGAACTGTAAAGTGGTGGAAGCAGTTAAGTTTTTATTATTTGGTCTTATGTACTGAACCCTGCCAGACTTGGTTCCCTATCTTGTAAAATCACATGTACCAAATTAATACTAATGTAGAGTACAGGAAATGTGTAATGATACCTTAGGTTTACATTCTTCCAACGTCTCTGTATAGGTGAGGCTGGTCTTCTCATTTCCAAAGTCAATGCGAAGAACCCCTTCTTTGGCTACGCTGGGAATAAGAGACATACAGAAAAGAAATTACTCTCTGATGTATTTAAGAAGGGTGATCTTTACTTTAATACTGGAGATCTAATTGTTCAAGACCATGAGAATTTCCTTTATTTTTGGGACAGGATTGGAGATACCTTCAGGTATAACTGTTTCTTTTCACATTTCTCCATTAAAAAGCATGGATATGCAGAGTAAAATACTGTTCTGTTTGTTTTCAGCCAGAAGTGTTCAGTTTATTACTATCTGTGATGTAATTTGTAATGAACTTGAACTGGACGATAGGGTTGTAATGTGTAAAAAGTGTTCCCATGGGGCTGGATAGCTCTTTTCCAGAAGGTTTTGTAGGGGCTAAGAGCTCTTTGAACAGTTCTTCCAATAAGCATGGTAACCAGTGATGGCTTTGCTGCAAACAAGGAAGTTGGATCAGTGTATCAAATAGTAAAGACTGGTCACATTCAATATGTTTAGATATATGTCAAAATTTTTAAAACCATTATATCAGATGACATTAAGCTTTCACTCTCCTTTATAGTTAGAGCTAATATCCAGTGCCGTTTCTATTGCAAGCCTTGTCTTCTGGGTTCAGACCAATACCAATGTGACATATGGGAACAAATATGAGGTAATGTTAGTCTGAAATGAATGGAGTTCCTATTAAAGTTAATGTTTCTTTAAAGATGAGGTGTCCATATGTTTTCAGGGGATTAAATTATCTTTTCATGTTTTAGATGGAAAGGAGAGAATGTTGCAACTACAGAAGTTTCTGATGTAATTGTAATGTTGGACTTCATACAAGAAGCAAATGTGTATGGTGTATCTGTGCCAGGTAAAAGAAGCTTTCACTGTATATTTTTCTTCCCCTAGGTTAGTTGTTTAACCCTAATAACTTTTTTTTTTAATGTTTTAAACCTATGAATCTCTTCTGAATGAATCATCTGTTTAATGTCTAGCTAAAATGTAGATGTCGATAATGAAAATACCACCAGATTGTGAGTGAGCCAGTGAGTCATGCCTTCTTAAGAGTATGCAGGGATGTGTATTTCTGAAGTTACCTTTCATGAATTTGTGATAACGGCATAATCTGAATTAAAGATTTATTAAATTCACATTCGTGGAAAAAACAAAACAGCCATATGTCAAAATAAAATGTCAACAAGGTAAGAATTAAAGTAACTCTAAAGGGAAGTGTATGAAGACATAATTCTGTTTTTTTTTTTCCACTTGGTCACGTAAAACATCTGTAAATAAACATATTACAAAACCAAGAACAAGTTGAAAAATAAAATTAAGATAGAAGTCAATTATTAAGAAAAAAATTACATTGATTTCATTTTACAAATTTTGTTGTTAATTTTCACGTGTACATATGGGCTCAATTTCCCCTCATGCTAAATCTTTTTTAAAATCTGTACGGGATGTGGCTAGGATAGATATCAGTATCTTTACAGGAATCCCTGTGGTGCTGTGCTTTGCACTGGTGGCTAAAAGAGTGCTACCAACTTAGCAACACTTGGCCGTGGCTGAACAAAACTTGTGCAGACTTTCTCCCTCCAGTGAGTATCCTGGGGGTGGGCAGGAATTTTGGAGCAAACATAGATGGGACAGTGGGCCCAAAATAACCAGAGGGATAGTCCATATCTTATGATGCCACGCTCAGTAATAAAAGCCTGGGGAAAGGAAGAGGGCAAGACACTTGTGGTGGTGGCATTTGTCTTCCCAAGCATCCCCCATGTGCTCAGTGAGGCTCTTCCCTGCAGGATGTAACTGAACATCTGCCTGACAGTGGGAAATAGTGAATGAATTTCTGATTTTGCTTTGCTTGTGCATGCAGCTTTTGCTTTCCCTGTTACACTGCCACTATCTTAATACCTTCTGGCTTTCCTTTTATACCCTTCCCATCCCATGGGAGAAGGGAGTCACTGAGAAGATGTCTGGATCTTTGGTTGTTGGCCAGGGTAAACCCACCACAAAATGATGTCAGAGTTTAAAATGTGAAAAAAGGTGTCACATACCTGTAGTTTATAGCAACATAACAAGAATGTCAAGATAAAGAAGACCAACAGAAAATCAGACTCAAAACCATGGGAGCTTCTCATTTCATATACATTTCCCTTCAGATTCCTACCCAGCTTATGTGACTGTCTTGATAATTGCACTTAAACATAAATAAATCAAGTTCCTTACAGATTTTGTAGCATAAACAAAAAAAAAAAAAAAAAAAGAGAGAGAACGAAGACAAAAGATGCAGTTGGCAGAATGTCTCTGCTGTTATTACTAGTCAGTGGTTAAAGCATGCAGTTATTTTTGATTGCTGAAGTTCATTGATTTTATATTTTACCCCTTTGGGTCTGCCCCATAGACCCACAGTGTTCTCTTTTTCCAGGCAAACCAGTAAGAAATTTTAATCCCTCTGTTAACAACATTCAGATCCAGAATTTTGAGAGAAATACTGGCAAGAGAGAAAAGCTAACACTGAAGAAGAGAGTTGTAATTGGCTAATCCAGGAAAGAGGGACAGTGCTTGGTTTTGAGAGAGGAATAATGCTTATGTTTATCAGCATTTATTGATTAATTGATCATGTGACTCCAATTACTCGTACATGCCAAACTCATTTATAGCATAATTGCTTAACTGATCACTTGAGTGATCTCAAAATATATGTGACACCATATAAGATATTAATATAAACTTCCAGCTTTACTGAAACTCAGATGATATATGGCAGTCGGTTTATTAATGCACTACAGTTCTTTTTTTTGTATGATTCATCACTAAAATGTCAGCTTGATTCATGTTTCAAAATTCTCATTTCCTTTCCCTCAGATCATGAAGGAAAAGCGGGAATGGCCTCCCTTATTTTAAAGCAGAATGCATCATTAGACTTGGAGAAAATGTATAAGCAAGTAGTGACCTATCTACCAAGTTATGCTTGTCCTCTTTTTTTAAGAGTCCAGGTAAGAGTGCATAAAAACATCTACATCATTTGAACACAGAGATGGCTCAACGGATAAAATGAATAACAGAAAGTGCTTCTTCATATATCACTGCATTAGATTTACAACTGATCCTATTTTCTGTCTTCATTAATGGAGTCCTGGGAAACGAATTTCACAAAAAATTAAAATTTGCAGATTATGTTAAAAGGGGAAGAATAGTACAAATGAGTAAGGATAGAGATCATACAAAAGGATTTAGGGAGATTAGAAGCATGAACATGGTAAGACAAAAAGATTCACATTAGTAAAATGTGAACAATTGCATCTGGAGAAAATAATCTAAACTCCATTTTATTTAGTGGAAATGAGAGAACAGAGAAGTAGAGCTAAAGCAGGAGACATTGATTGTGCACAGTAAGTGAAACGTTTTGTGTAATATGACAAAAAAAGTATTTTAGAAGATACTAAGCAAATTGGAAACATGAATTTAAAATGTACATTATTATTGTCACCACCATAATCATCAAAGTCCTGCCTATTTGTGTACTAGGTGTAGTAACTGTCCAATTTGGGGAAAAAAAAAAATAGTCCCTTCCCCAAAATGTTAAAAATGTGAATGCAATATAATGGACTACAAAAGGCTAGAAAAAAAAGGGAGTATAGGAAACATACAGTACTGATAATCATGGTAAGATAAGTCTGATATGAATGTCTTGATCATGACAAAGGCAAACAGAAGAATGTATTTGAAGATGTTTATGAAGGAATTCACCTAAGTCTGAGGAGAAAATTAAAGAAATAATAATTGTTTAAAGAGAGATTCCATATGTTATGGAATTTGGTTCTGTGGGCCAGTCAGAGGTTGAATACTGATCCAGAATAAAGGGAGGGGGGGCAGGGGGGATAATAAAAAAGCTGTGAAGACCTTGAAATTAAAATGCATGTGTAAATGTAGGTATCTGTCTGTCTCATAAGTCCAGGAAGATACCTTTTGCAGCAACATTCCAACATGAGCAAGAAAAGCTACACTTGAAGATGTTGCAGTAGTCAGTTTATGAAATTATGAGGACCTAGTCTAGATTTATTGCTATACAGATGTACAAAAAAAGCATTTATGCTGCGAAGAAGGAACCTGAATCCTGGATGTAGTCTGGATATCAAGTATCTGGAACTTTGATTAGAATTTAAATGCCTACATTACAGATTAATTGGTGTTAGTACTGCTGTCGTTAACCAAGAAAGAAGGTAGTGGGTGGGACTTCCAGGGAAGAAGATCCCTCATCTATTGATCTTGAATGGACATATCATCATACTTCAGAATATGTCAGAATGTTTCTTAGATCAGCCAGAGCAGGTAGATACAATCTAGAACTAGGTCTGTAGTAGGCACAATAGCTCTCTGAGTTGTTGGAGATCATCCTTATTTTTTTATTTCCTGAGATTTTTTCCATATATGTAAAAATGTAAAAGCAAGTTAATGGAAAGAGGTCATAAATTTGGGCAAAGAAGAGGTAGGGAGCAAAAGTCTCACTAGAGATCCCTCCCACTACTTTCCTAAGGAACACTGACACTGAGAAGAAGCTGGAAAATACAAATACATGCTAAAGATCCACCTTTATTTGGATGTGGCAGGCTATAAATATGGCTGATGTAGTCTGTGTTCCTTTCAACTCTTTATTTAAGGTAATAATAATCACAGATACAGTGAATATTGTGAGTTTTATCAGTAAGAAGTTCTCAATCATGATAGTTTTTGGTCTCAGATTCTTTTCTACATGTGGTTTTACTTTGCACACAACGAAGAAGCTAGATTGCCTCGGGCAGGCTGGAGCTACACCTGATCAGACACGGTGATGAGACCCTGAACAGTGATGCAGAAAGCAGTGGGCTGTAACTTTATCCACAATGTCTCTGGGTCTTGCTCTATAGCAGCACAAAAGTTCTAGTTTTCCAGCGTAATGAGAATAAATAGTATTAACCTTGTATGAAGTAAGATTTTTTAAAAACAAATGTGAATGTGAGCAAAAGAAAATAAGCTCTCCTACTGAATAATGAATCTTTCTGTCTTCTGTAGGAAAAGATGGAAATGACTGGAACATTCAAACAACAAAAATTTCGACTAGTGGATGAAGGTTTTAATCCATGTACCATTACTGATCCTCTTTATTTTTTAGATAATTCTAAGAAAGCATATGTCTTGTTAACCAAAGAAGTACATGAGATGATCTTATCTGGGAATATGAAACTTTAATTAAGCTAATAGTAGGTTACTAAGGAACAGTGTATACAAGCTACTGTATGAGAAAACAGTAACATTGATTACTAGTATTTATACATAGTTATCCAGTTTATATTTTATAAACTTAATATTTGTAATCAGATATGTCTTGTGTCTTTCCTCACTTGTTCATTATTGTTGATCGATGATTTTTTACTTCTTAAGACAAATTTCTAAGTAAATGATCTGTAAAACATGACTGAAATCTATTTTAACCTAACTGTAGAATAAAAATGCTGAGTCTGATAGTTTTTCTTAGTACAAAATGAACATGATTGATATGTGGTATGAAACATATTAAAAAAGAAGATTCAACATATATTGTGACACAAGTTGTTTCTTGAGAGAAAATAGGCTAGTAACTTCTTTTTTTAAATGTAGATTACATTTCATATATACTTCTGAATCTATATTTTAAGAAATACTTGGCAGTGCTTGGAAGGAAAAACAGCTTTTCTGCAGAGGGCTTTTCTGATGGAACAGAAGGTGAAAAGAGAGTGACGTAGAATAAGCCCTCCAAACAAACCCAGAACTAAGAGGTTTATACTAACATCAGTGCTGAGATTTTTTTGTCATAATCTATGCTCTTTCATTTGTTGAACTAGCTGTTTGGCATGTCAAATTGTGAAGACAAACTTTTATTAAACATGCAGCAGCAGATCAACAACAGGCAGAGAAAATGTGCACATTTAAAAATAAAAATTAAATTGCTTATCTAACATAAAAAGAATTATAACAGCACTTTATATCGAGTATATTGACTAAAAAATAGCTTGCTTACTCTTATTAATTATGGGCAGAGATTATTATTTTATGAGTATAAAATGTAGCAGAAAATTTAAAACTCTGGATCTAATGCATTGCTTCCTAAAAGTTTTAAAATAAAGTATAAGATTATTTAAACTGTACTGTCTCAGTTTTATTTAAGCATGATTGTGTAAAGTTTGGTTTGTAGCCTGTTTTGATACACTACTTGCACAGTGTCCTCCTCTAATGGATTGTCATACCAGCTTATATCTGCCAGGAGCAGTAACATGGAATACTGGAAGCCTCTCTTTTGTCATAACTGTGGTATGAAACCAGGCTCTCATAAAATTATGAGTAAGATGTAACATACTTTAAAAATTAACGATCTTTTCTTCATAGTATCATAGACTCCTTTAGGTTGGAA
>NW_008587248.1:0-2314 GCF_000691845.1 Merops nubicus | reverse complement strand
ATAAAAAGTGGTTTAAACCACCACACCCCCTTTGGAATTTCATGCCCATTTTAGATGATTTCAGGTTTTCTTGGCCTCACTGCTCTAACCATTTCACATCATTTATAAAATTCCATTCCATTCCTAGAGACAAACAGTTGTCTCACAATCCCCCACAAAAATCAACTAGGTTTTTAAGAAAGAGATCAAAAATTATAATGTCAGTAATGGATTTACAGGAGTTAAGAAAGGCATTAGATAACACATCCAACTAACACATTGAAATACTTGTGTAGATTGGATTTGTTTAAGGGTATTAAGGACAAAAGCAGTACTATTTTATGACAAACTGTGGCAAGATAGAACACCATACACATTAGAAAACACTTCCTTTGCCAGCTCCCTATTCTTCAGTGCTCTGCTTGGAATCACTAATGACATTATAACTTAAACTGTTATCTTCCATATGCAGATCACATGAAATTGGTGAGTAATACAAATGCATCAATTCTTTTTCATACTTGCATCCTCACTGCAGATGATTTATCAGGGGTGTGCATTGTTGTAGGCCACATAGAAATTTGCCTGTGTATTTTAAAATGAAATTTACAATTTTTTTCTTGTTATGAAGTATGTTTTACCTCCTTGTAACAGTAAATTACAGGCAAGACTTTATTCTAGCAGGCATTCTGCACACAGAGTCTTACCTGACTAGTCAGGATCAAGTGTTTTACATGGAGATATAGAGGAATGGATATCATCTTTACTGGGGAAAATTGCACGGTCTTAATTTGCAAAAACTATTAATCAGTCCTTTGGTTCCTGACCGTACAGGTGGTTCCTTAAAAAAAAAAAAAAAAAAAAAATGCTTAGTCACATTTTAAAGCATTCTGTTACTGTTCAGTTAAAAAAAAAAAAAGTTAATGTTCCTTTAAACTGTTAAAAATAAACAGCTTCATCAATCAGAAACATAAAAGTGTTGAGGGTGGGGGCAGAATACAGAATATCAAAAATCATGAAAAAATCTTGAACCATTACCTTGCAGCTTTGTGTGAGCTCTGCTCATCCCAGCAGACTTCCAAGGGAGCAGAGGACCTGCATGTACGACTGTGGCTGCAGGATTGGGCCCGTCTAAGTTTGTCTTAATTCTGCTATAGTTCAGCACAGTCCTACCACGTTTAAAGAAAGTGACATTGGTAAAAACACGTTAAAAAGAAAAGCTAAGAACCTGGCAGAAGGTGGCACAATGCTTGTCAAACACTGTCAAACACAAAACTGTAATCTAAATGTAACTAAACTAGTTCCCAGTGTAAAATGAATGTAAGCTTAAAAACATTTTGCCTAATTATCTGTTATTTTATTAAAATTCTGATAGAATTACATGTTGCTAACTCTTTTATTTTTCTTCTATTTTGCATTCTAATTCTAACAGTAAAATTGTAAAAATTATCTAAAAAGGAACTGCATATTCAATGTCCCTTTATCATCCTAAGCCGTCTTTTCTCTAACAAATGGTAATAATAGTTTTTATACCTATATATTATAAACTTATGAGTTTCTTATTGCCTGGATAATATGCTTAAAAAAAAGGAAAAGGGGGGGGAATCAATCCATTCGGAAAGGAAGCTTATGCCTGAGTGAGTTTCTAAAATTTGAAGACAACTTTAATGATCTTGTTAAATGATCTCTGCCCAAACTAGATCGTAGGTGAGTTCACAATATTTCACTTTGTCAGAGAACAATTTCAATAGATAATAAAAAGGTAATTAACTTTTCTAACAAAAAAATTATGCTAAGATCCACTTTACAATACAGGTGGTTTAAGATTTCTTTTAAAATTGTCTTTACAGAACAGAAGCTTTGAACTATTCTAAATTCTGACAAGATTTGAAGCTTTGAATGCTAGCGTAAAATTTCTTTTTTTTTTTTTTTTGCCCCCTTTAATATATCGACCTTTGCATCTTGTTCCAGAACTTGTTTTTAGAAGTCTGGAAAAATGTGATTTTTTATATATTCTATGATATTGCAGGCTCAAATTCTGTGGCAGTTTATGGTCTAAGTTCTACATGCTATGTTACTTCACAATATTTCCATTCCTCTTCAGTTTTATTCCTCCACATAAACACATATGGTGGCACTGTCTACACCATAAATGTTTGCCCATTTCCAACAATCGCTAATTTTTATGATGATTCTGTTTTGCAGAGAGCAGAAGTCCAAATGACTTTATAGGTTGTGCTGGTTCAGACGGAGGCGGGATCTGGGCACCGCTGGGCCGCTTGCTTACTCCCCACCCCCCCCACAGGAAGGAGAAAAGGGAGAAAAACCCAAACCC